>NC_079377.1:26505000-26550000 GCF_021018895.1 Seriola aureovittata | reverse complement strand
AGACTGAGACAGAGAAAGAGACTGAGACAGAGACTGAATCAGAGAAAGAGACTGAGACAGAGACTGAATCAGAGAAAGAGACAGAGACTGAGACAGAGACTGAATCAGAGAAAGAGACTGAGACAGAGACTGAATCAGAGAAAGAGACAGAGACTGAATCAGAGACTGAATCAGAGAAAGAGACAGAGACTGAGACAGAGACTGAATCAGAGAAAGAGACAGAGACAGAGACTGAGACAGAGACTGAATCAGAGAAAGAGACAGAGACAGAGACTGAGACAGAGACTGAATCAGAGAAAGAGACAGAGACAGAGACTGAGACAGAGACTGAATCAGAGAAAGAGACAGAGACTGAGACAGAGAAAGAGACTGAGACAGAGACTGAATCAGAGAAAGAGACTGAGACAGAGACTGAATCAGAGAAAGAGACAGAGACAGAGACTGAGACAGAGACTGAATCAGAGAAAGAGACAGAGACAGAGACTGAGACAGAGACTGAATCAGAGAAAGAGACAGAGACTGAGACAGAGAAAGAGACTGAGACAGAGACTGAATCAGAGAAAGAGACTGAGACAGAGACTGAATCAGAGAAAGAGACAGAGACTGAGACAGAGACTGAATCAGAGAAAGAGACTGAGACAGAGACTGAATCAGAGAAAGAGACAGAGACTGAATCAGAGAAAGAGACAGAGACTGAGACAGAGACAGAGACTGTAACTTCTGTCTCTCAGCGTCTTTCAAGACGGCGTGGAATGACACCATGAAAAGTCGTCTCACCTGCTGAAGGCATAGATCACCAGGAAGTTGCCGACCATGCCGGTGATGCCGATGGCGAGGATGACGGAGCCGATGGTGTAATGGGCGTGGTCGGGGACGTCCACTGTGGGGAAGGGGTGTGGGGCCTTGGACGCCATCGCCACCTGGAGGACAGGACACAGAATCACATGGAAACATGTTTATTTGTCCCGCCTCTAGAGAAACCTGTCTGGACTCAGACTGCGACATCATCCATACTGACTTTAAACACACGACACGTCACTGAGACCGTTTCATCACAAGTTTGATTCTCATAGGTTTATCAGTGAGTCAGCTGATCGACCGTCAATTCAACAACATATCAAAACTGATTTCATGTGAATGTTTCCTGGATACAACACAACAACACAGATACAACACAACAACACAGATACAACACAACAACACAGATACAACACAACAACACAACAACACAGATACAACACAACAACACAGATACAACACAACAACACAACAACACAGATACAACACAACAACACAGATACAACACAACAACACAACAACACAGATACAACACAACAACACAGATACAACACAACAACACAGATACAACACAACAACACAGATACAACACAACAACACAGATACAACACAACAACACAGATACAACACAACAACACAGATACAACACAACAACACAGATACAACACAACAACACAACAACACAGATACAACACAACAACACAGATACAACACAACAACACAACAACACAGATACAACACAACAACACAGATACAACACAACAACACAACAACACAGATACAACACAACAACACAGATACAACACAACAACACAGATACAACACAACAACACAGATACAACACAACAACACAGATACAACACAACAACACAACAACACAGATACAACACAACAACACAGATACAACACAACAACACAGATACAACACAACAACACAGATACAACACAACAACACAACAACACAGATACAACACAACAACACAACAACACAGATACAACACAACAACACAGATACAACACAACACAACATACAACATACAACAGCAACACAACATACAACATACAACATACAACATACAACAACACAACATACAACAACACAACATACAACAACACAACAACACAGATACAACACAACAACACAGATACAACACAACACAACATACAACAGCAACACAACATACAACAGCAACACAACATACAACAGCAACACAACATACAACATACAACATACAACAACAACAACACAACATACAACAGCAACACAACATACAACAGCAACACAACATACAACAACACAACACAACATACAACATACAACATACAACATACAACATACAACAGCAACACAACATACAACATACAACAGCAACACAACATACAACATACAACATACAACATACAACATACAACATACAACAACACAACAACACAACAACACAGATACAACACAACAACACAACATACAACATACAACATACAACATACAACAGCAACACAACATACAACAACACAACAACACAACAACACAACAACACAGATACAACACAACAACACAGATACAACACAACAACACAGATACAACACAACAACACAGATACAACACAACAACACAGATACAACACAACAACACAACATACAACATACAACATACAACAACAACAACACAACATACAACATACAACAGCAACACAACATACAACATACAACATACAACAGCAACACAACATACAACAGCAACACAACATACAACAGCAACACAACATACAACAGCAACACAACATACAACAACACAACATACAACAACACAACATACAACAACACAACAACACAGATACAACACAACACAACATACAACAGCAACACAACATACAACAGCAACACAACATACAACAACAACACAACATACAACAGCAACACAACATACAACAACACAACAACACAGATACAACACAACAACACAACAACACAACATACAACAACAACACAACAACACAACATACAACAACAACACAACATACAACAGCAACACAACATACAACAACACAACAACACAGATACAACACAACAACACAACATACAACAACAACACAACATACAACAACACAACAACACAGATACAACACAACACAGCAACACAACATACAACAACACAACAGCACAGATACAACACAACAACACAACATACAACAACAACACAACAACACAACATACAACAACAACACAACATACAACAACACAACAACACAGATACAACACAACAACACAACAACACAACATACAACAACAACACAACAACACAACATACAACACAACACAACATACAACAACACAACAACACAGATACAACACAACAACACAACATACAACAACAACACAACAACACAACATACAACAACAACACACAACATACAACAACACAACAACACAGATACAACACAACAACACAACAACACAACATACAACAACAACACAACAACACAACATACAACAGCAACACAACATACAACAACACAACAACACAGATACAACACAACAACACAACATACAACAACAACACAACAACACAACATACAACAACAACACAACATACAACAACACAACAACACAGATACAACACAACAACACAACATACAACAACAACACAACATACAACAACAACACAACATACAACAACACAACAACACAACATACAACAACAACAACAACACAACATACAACAACACAACATACAACAACAACACAACAACAACAACAACACAACATACAACAACACAACAACACAACATACAACAACAACACAACAACACAACATACAACAACAACACAACATACAACAGCAACACAACATACAACAACACAACAACACAGATACAACACAACAACACAACATACAACAACAACACAACAACACAACATACAACAGCAACACAACATACAACAACACAACAACACAGATACAACACAACAACACAACATACAACAACAACACAACACAACATACAACAGCAACACAACATACAACAGCAACACAACATACAACAACACAACAACACAGATACAACACAACAACACAACATACAACAACAACACAACATACAACAACACAACAACACAGATACAACACAACAACACAACATACAACAACAACACAACATACAACAACATACAACAACACAACATACAACAACAACACAACAACACAACATACAACAACACAACATACAACAACACAACATACAACAACACAACAACACAGATACAACACAACAACACAACAACACAACATACAACAACAACACAACAACACAACATACAACAACAACACAACATACAACAGCAACACAACATACAACAACACAACAACACAGATACAACACAACAACACAACATACAACAACAACACAACAACACAACATACAACAACAACACAACATACAACAACACAACAACACAGATACAACACAACAACACAACAACACAACATACAACAACAACACAACATACAACAACAACACAACATACAACATACAACAACACAACATACAACAACAACACAACAACACAACATACAACATACAACAACACAACATACAACAACATACAACAACACAACATACAACAGCAACACAACAACACAACATACAACAACACAACATACAACAACAACACAACATACAACAACACAACAACACAACGTACAACAACAACACAACACAACATACAACAACACAACATACAACAACAACACAACATACAACAACACAACAACACAACGTACAACAACAACACAACAACACAACATACAACAACACAACATACAACAACAACACAACAACACAACATACAACAACAACACAACATACAACAACACAACAACACAACGTACAACAACAACACAACAACACAACATACAACAACACAACATACAACAGCAACACAACAACACAACATACAACAACACAACATACAACAACAACACAACATACAACAACACAACATACAACAACAACACAACATACAACAACACAACAACACAACATACAACAACAACACAACATACAACAACACAACATACAACAACAACACAACATACAACAACACAACAACACAGATACAACACAACAACACAACAACACAACATACAACAACAACACAACATACAACAGCAACACAACATACAACAACACAACAACACAGATACAACACAACAACACAACATACAACAACAACACAACAACACAACATACAACAACAACACAACATACAACAACACAACAACACAGATACAACACAACAACACAACATACAACAACAACACAACATACAACAACAACACAACATACAACATACAACAACACAACATACAACAACAACACAACATACAACATACAACAACACAACATACAACAACATACAACAACACAACATACAACAGCAACACAACAACACAACATACAACAACACAACGTACAACAACAACACAACATACAACAACAACACAACATACAACAACACAACAACACGCAACAACAAGGGAGATGAAGGGAGGCCTGTGGAGACCAGCGAGGCCGTCACAGAGGATTCACAGCTTCAGTCTGATCCTCCCTCATGGATCCAGGTCCACCATGGTCCTGCTCTGTCCTCTGTCCTTAGTGACTCAGTCTGAGAGATGATCAGTTCAGGGTTATCTCCAATAACTCCTGAAATTAATTTTCTACTTGACCCTGTCAGACTTTTAAGATGAAGCCTCCTCTCTGACAGCCGGTGAATCTCTGTCATGTTTCCTGTGGTGGTTTTCATTAAAACTCTACAGACTTCATTTCCAGCAGCTACTTTCTGTGAATATGGTTTAATAAATATATGATAAACATCATTATTAACATATAACTGATGAAGCAGGAAATGTGTCTGAGGTCAGAGCTGTGTCACCGCAATGAATCCTTATGAAGAGTGTTTGGTTGTGTCATGTGTTTATGTTTACGTCAGTATATTATTAATAATATTGTTGATTTCATTGAAGGGGTTAACGTGCAGCCACAGACACGTCATGTGACCTCAGGTCAACTTGTCTTATGTCTGTTGTTTTAAGACAGAAACTAACTATGTTTGATGTGAAACACGTTTTCCCACTCGTGCCACAGTGAATGCAGCATCAGAGCAGATATAAATGGATCAGTGTAGAACATGAACCCATCACTGTTAATGATGTAACACTGAACCAGCTGACACACATCACTGTAATCACACTGTGGATATGATCATGTATGTTAAATTATACATGTATGTTAAACTACACATGTATGTTGACAGTGACAAGATCAGGACTTTGAGTCCAGCACGCTCATGAACCTGATATCTCAGTAACGCCGTGACAGAACTTCTTTAGATTTGGCACAAACACTTGGACTGAAGGACGAACTGATTAGAGTTTGATGGTCAAAGGTCAAAGGTCAAGCCATAATTCAAGACTTCACACACGTTTAATATTTTATATGACTCTGGATAAACAGGGATGTAACCTGGGTCTATCTGAGTGGCAGAGGGATACAACCACTTGCACCTGACGCTCTTTGCGTCCACCTGGTGGTTAAAAATGTTCTAGCTGGGGCGTCGAGTGGCGCAGTGGGTAGAGCAGGCGCCGCATGAGTAAAGGCTACAGTCCTCGCTGCAGTCGGCCCCGGTTCAAATCCCGCATCGGACGGCCCTTTACTACATGTCATTCCCCCTCTCTCTGCCTCCCCATTTCCTGTCTCTCTCTACTGTGCTATCATAAAGGCATAATAAGCCCCAAAAAATAAAAAAAAGTTCTAGCTTTTAATTTGAAGGTTCAAACTGATCATGTGACCTCTGCTCTCAGTTTCAGTTTCTCAGGTGATACAGAATCCATCGCTGTGACTCTCAAACATTCAGACTGTCAAAAAGTTTAGAGCTGAAATCTTTTTGTCGTTGGTTTATTTCCAGCTTCACTTTCACCTTCTGCTTCAGCTTCACCTTCAGCTTCTGCTTCACCTTCAGCTTCATTGTCACCTCAGCTTCACCTTAAGCTTCATCGTCACCTTCAGCTTCTGCTTCACCTTCAGCTTCTGCTTCACCTTCAGCTTCTGCTTCACCTTCTGCTTCATCATCACCTTCAGCTTCTGCTTCACCTTCTGCTTCATTGTCACCTCAGCTTCACCTTCTGCTTCAGCTTCACCTTCAGCTTCAGCTTCATCGTCACCTTCAGCTTCATCGTCACCTTCAGCTTCATCGTCACCTTCTGCTTCACCTTCTGCTTCATTGTCACCTCAGCTTCACCTTCTGCTTCAGCTTCACCTTCAGCTTCAGCTTCATCGTCACCTTCAGCTTCATCGTCACCTTCAGCTTCACCTTCGCCTTCAGCTTCGCTTTCAGCTTCAGCAGCGTCATCAACCACCACATTCACATGTTCAATCAATACAACGTTCACAGCTCTGCATGAACGGACATTGAACACAGACGTCAATATGTGTTTGTCCAACAACACGCAGCAGCTGCCGAGGACACAATCAATACAATAGCAGACACACACCATGATGATGATGATGAAGATAAGCTCCATTATCATCCTCCTACCATCAGCTGAACGTCCTCAGGTCTGTATTCACATTCGCCACCGCAGCAGGAAATAACGTCGACCTTTCAGCTGTGACCCGTGACGTCAGCGCCGCCGAGGTGTCAGAGAGATAAGAGAGGAACACTCCCCCACGAGTCCTGGCTCCATTTATCTGTGTGTGTGTGTGTGTGTGTGTGTGTGAGTGTGTCTGTCTGTGTGAGTGTGTGTTCATGTGTGTGTGTTCATGTGTGTGTGTGTGTCTGTCTGTGTGAGTGTGTGTATGTGTGTGTGTGTGTGTGTGTGTGTTTGTGTGTGTTCATGTGTGTGTGTGGGTGTGTGTGTGTTCATGTGTGTGTGAGTGTGTGTATGTGTGTGTATGTTCAAACCAGGCCGATGTGGCTTCAGACACAGTTTGTCTTGTGCAGCTGAGTGTGAAGTCAAGTGTGTGTGTTTACAGCATGTGTGATTTGACAAACACACAAACACACAAACAGCCGTGTTGACAGTTTGTCTAATGAACCAAACGAAGCCTCCGAGGAGAAAAGTTGCATTCAAGCATTTCATACTGATGCATCCAAGAGACGCACTTTGCTGTCAGTACCCCCCACCCTCTTTACTGTCGGCACCCCCCCGAACCTGTCAGTTCCTGTCTGTGGCTGCGTCCACACGACTACATTTTCATTTTAAAATGCATTTCTTCTCTTACATTTCCTCCTCCGTCCTCATGACTCGAGTTTTCAGCCTCTAAAACAGAGACTCAGAAACTTTGCTGGACCCGTTTTATTTTGAAAACTCTGTCATTGACTTTCATTTTGAAAACTCTGGGGTTGTGTTGGAGTCTGGTCAGAAAGTGAGACCTTTGTAAACGATGAGGTCACAGCCACGGCCTCTCCTGATTGGCTGTCATCAGCCTGGACTACCAGTGGTGAATACAACATGATAATGAATGACAGTGTTACTGACCTTGTTGTCTTTGCAGCAGCTGCTGTTCACTTACATTCTCTGTTTTAATGCTACAGCTGTCTTTGCTGGAGACAATCTACTTCCTGTTTACACCGGCTCACACATGCTCAGTGTAGGTGACTGCTCAGGTATGTGTGTGTTTTCAGGTGTGTTAATCTGGACGGAGATCGATTTAGTTTGAAAACGGCGTTTTAAAATGAAAACGTAGCAGTGTGGACGCAGCCTGTCTCTGTCTCAGCTCAATACATTTTAAATACAGGTTTAGTTCAGTTTAAGTTCATAGTCTGAAATCAGGATGGTCACGAAAAGGCTGTTAATATTTATCTGCCAGGTCCTTCACAAGCAGAACTACAGGTCCTGAAACATTTCAACCAAACCTTCAGTCTGTTTCTTCTGTGTGTTGGTGAGTTCCCTCTTTCTTGTTCCAAAGTGATGAAGTTCCAGCGGATCAATAGCAGCCTGCAGCCCATATGTTCATATGTTCCACCTAATCAAATCTATAATGAATTCCTAATGAACAGCTGGTCAGAGCAATAAACCTCATGTATTTAATATTTATTGTTTTGTGTCAGTAGCAGATAAAAATTTTATTCGTCCTTCCTCAAATTATCACAGAATCTTTTCTTATTAACGACATGAACTGTCATTATTTCATTAGGTAACACTTTGCCGCCACATCTACAGTGGGAGAACAGACGGTTTTCTGCTGCGTTCAGTGTCTGTGTCTTTGAACACAACATCATGTTCTGCGTTTTAATTTACAATTAACATTTCGATATTAAATTGGTCGTGTTTTCAAAAGAGTCCGATGATGAACAGAAAACAACAGTGAGTCGTTTCCAGACCGCGGGAATAAAAAGTTACTCACCATTGTGGCGGCCGAGGCGGGAAACTGGAGCTCCACTAGCCGGTGAGCATCCACCACCGAGCCGTTGCCGCTCCACGCGGGTGCCGCTGACAGCTCGAGGGTCTCAGAGCAGTTCCGCCCGTGGTCGCTCTGCCGCGCGGTCCGCAGCAGCGCGCTGTTCCCGCCGTTCATCCTCCCCCACCTCCTCGCCCTCCCTCACGGGCTGCCTGCACAAAGAGAGAGAGAGAGGGAGAGAGGGAGAGGTAGAGAGAGAGAGAGAGGGAGAGAGAGAGAGAGGGAGAGAGAGAGAGGGAGAGAGGGAGAGGGAGAGAGGGAGAGAGAGAGAGAGGGAGAGAGAGAGAGGGAGAGAGGGAGAGAGAGAGAGAGGGAGAGAGAGAGGAGAGAGAGGGAGAGAGGGAGAGAGGGAGAGAGAGAGAGAGAGGGAGAGAGAGAGAGGGAGAGAGAGAGAGGGAGAGAGGGAGAGAGAGAGAGGGAGAGAGAGAGAGAGGGAGAGTTGATTGACGGTTGATTGACGGTGAGGAGGTGAGGTGGTGAGGAGGTGAGGTGATGAGGTGAGGTGGTGAGGAGGTGAGGTGAGGGGTGAGGAGGTGAGGTGAGGAGGTGAGGTGAGGAGGTGAGGAGGTGAGGTGAGGAGGTGAGGTGAGGAGGTGGTGAGGAGGTGAGGAGGTGAGGTGAGGAGGTGAGGAGGTGAGGTGAGGAGGTGAGGTGAGGAGGTGAGGTGAGGAGGTGAGGTGAGGTGAGGTGAGGAGGTGAGGAGGAGGTGGTGAGGAGGTGAGGAGGTGAGGAGGTGAGGTGAGGAGGTGAGGAGGTGAGGTGAGGAGGTGAGGTGGTGAGGAGGTGAGGTGAGGAGGTGAGGTGAGGAGGTGAGGAGGTGAGGTGAGGAGGTGAGGTGAGGTGGTGAGGAGGTGAGGAGGTGAGGTGAGGAGGTGAGGAGGTGAGGAGGTGAGGTGAGGAGGTGAGGAGGTGAGGTGAGGAGGTGAGGTGAGGAGGTGAGGAGGTGAGGTGAGGAGGTGAGGTGAGGAGGTGAGGAGGTGAGGAGGTGAGGAGGTGGTGAGGAGGTGAGGAGGTGAGGTGAGGAGGTGAGGAGGTGAGGAGGTGAGGAGGTGAGGTGAGGTGGTGAGGAGGTGAGGAGGTGAGGAGGTGGTGAGGAGGTGAGGAGGTGAGGTGAGGAGGTGAGGAGGTGAGGTGAGGAGGTGAGGAGGTGAGGAGGTGAGGTGAGGAGGTGAGGTGAGGTGAGGAGGTGAGGAGGTGAGGAGGTGGTGAGGAGGTGAGGAGGTGAGGAGGTGAGGTGAGGAGGTGAGGAGGTGAGGAGGTGAGAGGAGGTGAGGAGTGTGAGGAGGTGAGGAGGTGAGGTGGTGAGGTGGTGAGGAGGTGAGGAGGTGAGTGAGGTGAGGGGTGAGGAGGTGAGGTGAGGTGGTGAGGTGAGGAGGTGAGGTGAGGAGGTGAGGTGAGGTGAGTGAGGTGAGGTGGTGAGGTGAGGTGAGAGGTGAGGAGGTGAGGTGGTGAGGTGGTGAGGAGGAGGTGAGGTGGTGAGGTGAGGAGGTGAGGTGAGTGGTGGAGGGATACAACCAAGAGGGGGTGATTCTAGTTTTCACAACCAAACAATTAAAAAAACAATTTCTTATACCGAACCAAAAGGAATGACATTTATCAAATATTAATATTACAAAATCATTTAATCATGACATCTACAAAGATAACTGTCACTACAATAATGAAATGTACTTTCTTATGAAAACTATCAGCTGGATACACTGAGAAAGAGGCTGACAAAATCTAGAATATATTTGTAGTTGTGCAGAAATGACATAAATGTCATGAAGGAATTTATCTGGATGGTTGTAACAACTTATAAACATCTTTCTGTTGCACTGTTCCATTTAATAACTTTTAGCTATTAGTTTCTCTGTGATACAGACGTAAACCACAGCTGGTTATCAATGTACCATCAAAGATCCTCTCTGTAAAACCAGATGTTCTGCATCTGGTTGTAAAACAACTGTCAGTGTGAAACTGCAGCAGCTGAAACAGTTGAAACACTGAATCATAAACTGAAATCCTTCAGGCTCCAGTTTCAGTACGGAGGCTGAAATGTGTCTCTTCTCATCAATAATAAGGATGAACATTCGGCTTTGAACTCAAAGCTGAATATTTCTTTTTTCCTTGACAAGTAAAAATCACTTGTTGATTCAACATTAACTTCCTGTTGCTAACTGTCTGTTTTGACTCTCCAGTTTTTGCCATTTAATCTTTTAGCGCACAAACTGAGATAGCAACAAGTAAACCATGTGGTTATTACAACACAAATTCTAATTATAAATACAAACATTATTCATATTTACTTTTTTTATATAATTATATGTTTCACATTCTGTTTTGTAAATGCTTTGTCGTCCCACTTGCAGTACCTTCGTGGCCCACCAGTGGCCCCCGGACCGCAGGTTGGGAACCACTGCTGTAACTTCCACAGTCCTATTGGAAATATATGTTTTTCTAAAATTAAATATATTCATTCATTTAGTCATATAATTCTTCAAATTCACGAACTGTTTATTCCTCCACAAGGCGGAGGAGTGGCGTCCATCTTGTTTTCAGGTTGTCTGTCTCATTCTCGTGGACACGATATCTCAGTAAGAAATTCTTCAAATCTGGTACAAACATTTACCAAGACTCAAGGATGAACTGATTAGACTTTGGTGGTCAAAGGTCAAAGGTCAAGGTTACAGTGACATCACAAAACACTATTTAGCCATTACTCAAGACTTCACAGCAATTAGGACAAAATTTCACACAAATGGTTCATATTTGATACGACTGGATAAAAACCTGGAACTAGTCTGAGTGGTGGAGGGATACAACCAAGAGGGGGTGATTCTAGTTTTCACAACCAAACAATTAAAGAAACAATTTCTTATACCGAACCAAAAGGAATGACATTTATCAAATATTAATATTACAAAATCATTTAATCATGACATCTACAAAGATAACTGTCACTACAATAATGAAATGTACTTTCTTATGAAAACTATCAGCTGGATACACTGAGAAAGAGGCTGACAAAATCTAGAATATATTTGTAGTTGTGCAGAAATGACATAAATGTCATGAAGGAATTTATCTGGATGGTTGTAACAACTTATAAACATCTTTCTGTTGCACTGTTCCATTTAATAACTTTTAGCTATTAGTTTCTCTGTGATACAGAGGTAAACCACAGCTGGTTATCAATGTACCATCAAAGATCCTCTCTGTAAAACCAGATGTTCTGCATCTGGTTGTAAAACAACTGTCAGTGTGAAACTGCAGCAGCTGAACACTGACGATACAGGCAGATAAAGCAGAGTCTGGAGTGACGATGAAGCTGACGTTTGTCACCTGACCTTCATCAGGACAGATGTTTGACAGCTGATAACATGTTTACCGTGAAAAAGGTCTGAAGGGACTGAAATCATCAGACCTGCTGGACGTAATTACACCATGAAGTTCACAGATGTAGTTCTCAGCCCGGACAGGTCTCTAGTCTGTCACATAGACACTAACGAACATTAACACCTAGAGTCACTAATTAACCAAGCTGATGTTCAACAGCTTCATCTACGACACAACAGATCCACAGGAAACCTACAGGAAGGACTGAGGGTCATTTTAGTCTTCATCACTTTATTCTTGTGTCTAATAAAAACATTTACATGCTGCATGTCTTCCATAGAGACATTACTGTTACTGAACAGCAGTGGTTCCTGCTTCACACTGATCACAGCACTTCTTTTTAACATTAGTAATGTTTTTAAAGATAATTTATATTTTTACATCTTTTCATCAAAGTTGTTTTGTAAATGAACCTCTGCTGTTGTCTGTGTCTGAGACTCAGGGCTCTTTAAGGTCTGAAGCTTTAATAAAGGTGAGAAAATCAAACGTCACACGTTACACGTTACATGGAACTGGAAACTGGAAAAACACTGACTGAACTATTTCAGCATGAATTTAGTCACTTTTTATCCATTAGTCTCAATTAGTTAGACACAGTTGTTGAATGTAATTAAACACATTTAATTTTATTTTTCTTTATATTTCTACTCTGCTACTTTAAATATTTTATTTATAAGATTTTATTCAAATGTGATCATTTACATTTACTTTTTACTGACAGCTTCAGCTACTGCAGTTACTTTATTTTTTAATTCAAATCATAAATCACCTGATAAATGATTTTTACATCATTAATTCTCTTTCTTTTGGTACATGTTGATGCTGATATTCTTCATTTCAGACTTTAAACTCAACACTTAAATTATCTCTACCCTGATGTTTGACTGAGGTCAAAGGTCAGAGGTCATCTCTTCTTCTTCTTCTCTGAAACACAAAGACTCAACATGAACCGATAAAACCTCATAGATCATGAGACACTGAAGGACTTTCTCTGTACCTGAGACTTGAGAGGAGGAGAGTGAAAATCCAGGACCAGGACTGGGACCAGGAGCAGGACCAGGAGCAGGACCAGGACCAGGACCAGGACCAGGACCAGGACCAGGACCAGGACTGGGACCAGGACCAGGACCAGGACTGGGACCAGGAGCAGAGACACAGTCAGGACTGAAATGATGGATGAATCAGATCCTTGTTTTTATCTGAAGAAGAGGAAAGTGTCTCAGCGTCCAGACTGATGATCCAGGTCTGCTTCAAAACCTGAACCTGGAGGCTCCAAGTTCAGACTGGAACAAAGAAAACCAATGTGAAGCAAACGTCCATCTTCATCTTCATCATCACAGCAGACCTGTGACCTGATGAAGATCCAGTCAGAGTGAAAGACCGCATGAACACACAGACCAGTTTATAAGGGAGGGAGAACCACCCACACACACACCCACACACACACACACACACACACACACACCACACACACACACACACACACACACACACACACACACACACAGTCTATGTGGGTCTTTGGGTCAGTGTTTGGATGAACACTCATTATGTTGATTATCTGTTGACCTGCTGCTGCGACTTAATTCATCAGATGAAATGATGAAGAGGAGTTACACAAACAGATCATCTGTGTGTGTGTGTGTGTGTGTGTGTGTGTGTGTGTGTGTGTTGTGTGTGTGTGTGTGTGTGTGTGTGTGTGTGTGTGTGTATGTGTGTGTGACTCTCATCATAGTGATGGACAGAAGAGAGTGAACAAAATGAAATTCCCAGAAAACAGTTTGAGCATAAACAGATGTACCTTTACTTTGACAATGTTTCAACAGAACCTGGTCCCAGCAGAACCTGATCTCAACAGAACCTGGTCCCAACAGAACCTGATCTCAACAGAACCTGATCTCAACAGAACCTGATCTCAACAGAACCTGGTCCCAGCAGAACCTGGTCCCAGCAGAACCTGATCTCAACAGAACCTGATCTCAACAGAACCTGGTCCCAGCAGAACCTGGTCCCAGCAGAACCTGATCTCAAAAGAAAACAGAACCTGCTCCCAGCAGAACTTGGTCCCAGCAGAACCTGTTCCCAGCAGAACCTGTTCCCAGCAGAACCTGGTCTCAACAGAACCTGGTCTCAACAGAACCTGGTCTCAAAAGAAAACAGAACCTGGTCCTCTGTCTGATCAGGCTCCACCAGTAAATGCTTGATCAGCTGATGTTATTGGATTTATTACTGGTTAATCAATCATTTACTGACGGTTTATAGATCAGACACAACAAGCTCAGTTCCCAGGATGTGTGAACTACTCAGGTCATGTGACTACTCAGGTCATGTGACTACTCAGGTCATGTGACTACTCAGGTCATGTGACTACTCAGTCTGTGAGTTTATGAAATCCACGTTTCCATCTCTGGTGTTTCAGTTCAAATGATTCAGGAAGTATTTAATGGTAACAGTGACAACATGAACAGTCAGGAGTCATGTGACTGTTGTCGTGAGTTATTAGTTACAACCAACTGTTGAAGTCGTTAATGTAAATAAACCTGTTTCACCTGTTAATGAGCAGTTTGTCTCCCAGTCTGTTCATCTTCATCTTCATCACAGAGCTCTAAATCAAATTCACTTTATAACAGGTGAAGCAGGTGTGTGTGTGTGTGTGTGTGTGTGTGTGTGTGTGTGTGTGTGTGTGTGTGTGTGTGTGTTGCATTGACAGCATCCATTTAATCATCAGTTAAACTGATGGAAGCTGAGAGGAATGTAGGACACTGACTGACAGGTAGAAGGACACACACACACACACACACACACACACACACACACACACACACACTTGAAGGTTATCTCTCTCTCTCTCATTTCACTGTCAGTAATTACAGCTGGAGACACGTCAACAGTTTTAATTGATATTGACAATAGATAGACACACAACAACAACGAGACAACATATATATAAACATATATACATTTATATATATATATATATATATATATCGAGAGAGAGAGAGAGAGAGAGATGTATATACATATATATACTGTATGTTATAATTCAAAATTCCCTTCCATTCCCTCAAAGATTTTTTGATTCAGTAAATTATTTAATGAAGCATCAAATCAAACATGGAGGATGATGAGTTCAGGGTCAGGAGGAAACTGTGATTATTACTGAGCCACAGTGAAGTACGCTAACTCCTCCTCCTCCTCCTCCTCTATTCATCCTTCTCTTCTTCTTATTGTTTATTTCTCAAGTCTCTGCAGCTTCTATTCAACAATATAATCAACACACACACACACACACACACACACCACACACACACACACACACACACACACACACACTTGAAGGTTATCTCTCTCTCTCTCATTTCACTGTCAGTAATTACAGCTGGAGACACGTCAACAGTTTTAATTGATATTGACAATAGATAGACACACAACAACAACGAGACAACATATATATAAACATATATACATTTATATATATATATATATATATATATCGAGAGAGAGAGAGAGAGAGAGATGTATATACATATATATACTGTATGTTATAATTCAAAATTCCCTTCCATTCCCTCAAAGATTTTTTGATTCAGTAAATTATTTAATGAAGCATCAAATCAAACATGGAGGATGATGAGTTCAGGGTCAGGAGGAAACTGTGATTATTACTGAGCCACAGTGAAGTACGCTAACTCCTCCTCCTCCTCCTCTATTCATCCTTCTCTTCTTCTTATTGTTTATTTCTCAAGTCTCTGCAGCTTCTATTCAACAATATAATCAACACACACACACACACACACACACACACACACACACACACACACACACAGCTGTCCTCTCCTCTGTACAAGTTCCTTTAGTCTTACAGGTGAACTACAGGTCTGGTCTGGTCTCTGGTCTCAGGTCTGGTTTGGTCTCAGGTCCAGAATGTGACCTGTAGATTCATGTACCTGGACACCAGCTGACTGTGGGACATCAGGTGTGTTATGTACGATGACATCACCTACTGAATCATAGGTGTGTTGATCACTTCTCTCCTACCGTTGCTTCAGGTCAGAGTGTCACAGTCTGGACTCATGGTTCAGGACCAGTATGGCGGTCTGAGGTGGACCAGACCAGGTGAGTGTCTGTGAATCCAGACCAGTTTTATAAGGTTGATTTACTAAGAGCAGCAGGTTGAGCTGCAGCGACCTTCACTGTGAAAGTGGGTCAGCTGGTGAATTAAAGCTTTTATAACTGACTCCATTCAGGTGGAAGTGGGACGACGTGTCCTTCACTGAGTCTTCACTGTCTCATCACTCACTCAGTCACACACTGAATCAAAGCGTCAGGGTCAAGAGGCAAACTGTCGTGACGTCACCCACCGGTTTGTGAACTGTCATTTTCAAGCTTTAAGTTTGGGTTACTGGACGTCGCCATCTTGGTTTTTTGGCGCCAGTAGAAACCATATCTGGATAAGAGGGTGGAGCTGGGGAGGAGGGAGGAGGGAGGGGGGGATCTGACCTGTGTCCTCGAGGACACCAGGTAAATCCACCTGCATCAACCTGACAGCAACAGGCTCCTGGCTGAGCCGTGCTAAGATGCTGCTAACACGGTTAGCTGTCACAGCTGTTACATTAGTCTCACAGGCTAATATCATATATGTGAGGAGTAACTTGTTATTGTAGCTGAAGTTAGCATGTGTGCTAACGTTAAACTGTGAAACCACAGTGTAAAACGTTTTCTAACACTAAGACTGATGATGAATAACGGCTCCGTCCTCACTGAGCTGTGAAGGATTATTTTACATCTCTACTATAATTTATACTTGTTACTAAATAAGATTTATCCACCTCTTTATGATGCAAACTTGTCTTGTGACAGTGAAGTTCACCTGCACCTTCATTCACAACTGTATTCTAGTTTTAATTCATCAGTTACAGTTGATTGTAAATTGTTGAAATTAATGCAGTTTTAATGTGAAATAAAGTTTTTTATGAAGCTTTGCTTTGTTGATGGTTTTTATGGAGCGTGTCTGGTGTGAACTTTAACAGCAGCAGCAGCACAGTGTAGAAATCACAATCAATTTTCCTGAATTTGTAATTATTCAAAGACTTTCTATGTTGGCTTTAATCAACAACAAAAATGATAGAAATGTTTAAATGTGGTCAGGACAAGATATCTGGATATTATTGTTAATGTTCATTTTATGAATCAATCTTCACTTATAAATATTTTATTTACTTCCTCATTAAAATGTTATTTGTTAAACTATCTTAAATGCAGATTTGTTTACGTTCAGTCTTCTTCTACTCTGCCTTTACGGTTGCATTTCTGTGTTTCTTTGCTCATTACTGCCACCTACAGACCAGCAGCGGGAAACCTGTCTTTATCCTGTGGTTCAGTTTATTATGAACTGCCTTTGTGTGAAGATCAATAATCTGATGATGTCAGATGTTACTTTAATACTTCAGCTCCTGTACTCACTGTCAGGTGTCATGGAGTATTTTCACCTGCTGGTAAAGATCTGAGAACTTCTTCAACCACTGGTGCCTTATTTTATTATCTCTAAACAGGGGATCAATCAGTTATGATCAGGTGATCAATCATCTCTCATCTGTCTTGTGGTGAACCTCAGGCTTTGGTTCAGGTCCTTTTTTATTTATTTATTACTGACTGGAGGAAACAGCTGAGACTCACTTCCTGTCCAGAGGGGGCGGTAGAGAGATCAGCTGCGGGGAACTGAGCACAGAAGAAGAAGAGTGTACTCCTGCAGCTGTGTCTGTCCAATGACTCTTAGTCTGTTATTCACTTTAAACTGAAGATGTCGGAAGAGCTGCGGTCACAGCTGGAGAACTACCTGCAGACCCTGGACATCCAGACCACCTGCGTGGACCACCCACCGGTAAAACTGAACCCGAACCCCGCTCAGTCCTTGTCAGGGAGTCCGCTACCAGAGACCGGTTAGAAAACTTCACAGTTAAACATTGACTTGAATCCTGTGACTTTTCTAAACAACGTTAAACTTGTTCAGAGACTCAGTTTGAACATTAAAGCTCCACGTGTTTATTCGGCGTCATCAAAAACAACTAGAGACACTTTGTCTCTTAGTTTTACCTGCGTGTTGTCTCCTCAGCGGCTTCCGTCCACACACACGTGGACACATTAACAGGTTTGATCTGAAGTGAAGGACAGTTGAACTGTCTGTGAGTCATAGGCCGAATCCACCATTAGATCACCTGAAGCGGGAAGAGACTTATGATCTGTTTATACGATGAAGGTGAGGTGATCTCTAAAATGGCGCGATTTTAAACGGTGTCTGGCGTCATGAGCTTCAGACATGAAACGTCACGTAGCACCAACAAATGCAAAATGTGGTTGTTTATTTACGTAGACTGAACACGCCTGAACTCACCTCGACACAGGTGTGGTTTTATTAATCATTCATTAGAAGCAGGTACTTCCGGCGTTTCTGCTCTGACGGTGAATTACCTGGAGGAGTTTCTGTTCACACGCTTTTATACCTTGACACGTCTCTGCTGCACGGAGCTGCAGTCACCTGCAGGGGGCGTCAAAAGACAGCATGTGTGCCCCCCCCCCTCACCTGCAGAGTCACTGAGCTTATTCTTTGTTTCTTTATTTATTAGTTCATTCTGATTTTATTCTCATATCCAGGTGTTCACTGTGGAAGAGATGATGCCTCACCTTCAGGAAGTGGGCGGAGCTGTCACCAAAAACCTTTTCCTGAAGGACAAGAAGAAGAAGGGTCTGTGGCTGGTGTCTGCTCGCCACGACCGCCAGGTCAGCTCCCACAAACCCCCACTATTGTTTTTAAATGTGCTCATCTAACATTTGATCTTTTAACTGTAATTTTGGAAGAACATTGTCAAATTGAATAAATTGTTATATACCATATATTTTATGGAGAAGTAAAAGAAGTGGAAAGTTAAATAAAAAATGATTAAAAAAATATTCAGCGTTTACAATAAAACACAAAAGAAATGAGTAAATGTTTGTGTGAGTGGACGTCAGAAATAATGACGTTTTTATCTGAATCATCAGAAATATTCATTTTAGTTTAAAAGTTAAAACTATGATCAACATGTTTTATCAGTCACAGGCTGAATTATTCTTTAATTCATCATTCAATTCATCCCATCAATCTATCGATGGATGGATGGATGGATATAGATAGATAGATAGATAGATAGAAGATAGGTAGGTAGATATATCGATGGATGATGGATGGATAGATTGTAGATCGTATCAGTGAGTGAAAACAGGAGTCTGACCCTGGACCTGGACCCACTGATCCAGGTCCACACTCAGAGGGTCCAACACAAACTGAACTCCCAGAATCCTTCTGTGTTGGTGAGCGTCAAACACTGACCTCTGACCTCTGTGAACTTGCTCAGGTGAACTTTCTGTTTCACCTGCAGTGACTCAACACAGACTGAGCTCACCACGTCTCGCACCCGCTCTTCACTCATCCTCCCATGATCCTCTCTGTTCCTCTGCAGGTCAACCTCAATGACCTCGCCAAGAAGCTCGGTGTCGGCAGCGGCAACCTGCGCTTCGCAGATGAGGCAACCATGTTGGAGAAACTGAAGGTGAGAACTGGTTAGAGATCCAGAACCAGAACTAGATGAGGAGACGGGTTCTGGATCAGACCGACGCAGTTATTGATCTATGTTCAGTTTGATTGATGTCTGATTATTGATCCATCTCCTCTCAGGTGGGTCAGGGCTGCGCTACGGCTCTCGCTCTGCTCTTCGATAAGGACCGCAGCGTAAGGTTGGTCCTGGACCGGGACCTGGTAGAAGGAGGCCACAACATGGTTTACTTCCACCCCATGACCAACGCCGCCACCATGGGGCTCCGCCCACACGACCTGCTGCGCTTCCTCAAGGAGACGGGACACGAACCCGTCCTAGAGAGCTTTGAGTAGGGACTGGACCTGGGTCAGGGAGTGGACAGGATCAGGCTGCAGGGATTAAAGAGTGTTGTAGTCCTGTCTGCTGTTAGACCAGGACCTGGAGAGGACCTGTTTATCTTGGAGGGAGTTTCTGAGGAGGGAAGTCTCAGTCTCAGTCTCAGTCCTGAGTCTTAGTCTTTCTCTGTGTGTGTGTGTGTGTGTGTGTGAACCCCCCCTCTTTTTCTGTGAACCTCTCTCTCTCTCTCTCTCTCTCTCTCTCTTTCTCTCTCTGTATTGTTTTATAAAATCAGCAAATGAATAAACATTACACACTGACAGTTCCCAGGAATTCTTTCACACGCTGTGTGTGTGTTTCTGGACTGGTGGTGATCAGATTCTGAATTAAAGTTAAAATACTTTAAACTCAAGTCATCATCACCATCATCATCAGGATCGGACCTGGAACCAGGACCAGAACAGAGCCAGACCAATGCCAGACTGCCCCCCTTCATGGTGCAGGCCCCTGGACACAGAGAACAGACACATTATTGATCATCACATGTACTGAATCAATAATTGATCAGATGTGATGTCTCCACATTATCTCAGTGAGCAGCTCACCTGTTGTCTGTGCTCTGCAGTGACTGACGCTGCCCCTTTAAGAAATCCAGGAAGTGGAAGGGGGAGGGGTTGCCTGGTTCAGGGGTGGCGCTGGCTGAGGGAACAGGTGTGTGCGCTAACAGGGATGATGTCATTCTCTGAGTCACCTGGGAGATGAGGGCTAGGACAGCGTGGACAGAACGAGAGAGAGGAGGAAGAGGAGGCCTTCATCACTCCTGTGTGTCTGCCTGAGGAGGAGATCAATGCTGCTGTTTGTAGAGGTGAGAGAGAGACGATCACATGTAGCTGCAGTTTCAGCTCTTTAACTCTTCACCTGTTGTGTGTGAAACAGGTGTTCAATCAGCTGTTTAATAAACCGACGACTGGAGTTCATCCTGTTTCAGTTAGAGAGCAACTGACCTGAGTTCAGCCTCCGACCAACACACACACCTGGAGAATAAGTCTCACCCCAAACTGAGCTCAGCTGACGTTTTAAACTGGTGGTAGGAGGGGGAGGGGGAGGGGGAGGTAACAGAGCTAGAACAGAGCAAGTCCCGGGCCCTGCTTTGGTCCTGGTTCTGGTTCCGGTTTTAGTCTTGTTCCTGGTGCTGGTGCTGGTTCCGGTTTTGGTCTTGGTTCTGGTTCTGGTTTTGGTTCTGGTGCTGGTGCTGGTTCTGGTTCTGGCTCTGGTTCTGGCTCTGGTTCTGGTTCTGGTTTTGGTCCTGGTTCTGGTTCTGGTGCTGGTTCCGGTTCTGGTTCCGGTTTTAGTCTTGTTCCTGGTGCTGGTTCTGGTGCTGGTTCCGGTTTTGGTCCTGGTTCTGGTTCTGGTTCTGGTGCTGGTTCTGGTTCTGGCTCCGGTTCTGGTTTTGGTCCTGGTTCTGGTTCTGGTTCTGGTTCCGGTTTTGGTTCTGGTTCTGGTTCTGGTTCCGGTTTTTGTCTTGGTCCTGGTTCCGGTTTTGGTCTTGGTTCTGGTTCTGGTTCCGGTTTTGGTCTTGATCCTGGTCCTGGTGCTGGTTCCGGTTCTGGTTCTGGTTCCGGTTTTAGTCTTGTTCCTGGTGCTGGTTCTGGTGCTGGTTCCGGTTTTGGTCTTGGTTCTGGTTCTGGTTCTGGTGCTGGTTCTGGTTCTGGCTCCGGTTCTGGTTTTGGTCCTGGTTCTGGTTCTGGTTCTGGTTCTGGTTCCGGTTCCGGTTTTGGTTCTGGTTCTGGTTCCGGTTTTTATCTTGGTCCTGGTTCCGGTTTTGGTCTTGGTTCTGGTTCTGGTTCCGGTTTTGGTCTTGGTCCTGGTCCTGGTGCTGGTTCCGGTTTTGGTTCTGGTTCTGTTGCTGGTTCCGGTTTTGGTCTTGGTTCTGGTTTTGGTCTTGGTTCTGGTTTTGGTCTTGGTTCTGGTTTTGGTCTTGGTCCTGGTTCTGGCTCTGAGCTTGCAGATGAAACTGGTTTTATCCTGGAGGTTTGAACATTTTCTGACTTTCACTACATGGCTATAAACGTCCTCCATCTTTGCTCCTGTTGGTCTGACCCCTGACCTCTGACCTCTGACCAGTGGGAACCTGCTTTATCAGGTTGTTCCAGGTGTCAGGGTGCAACAGGTGAACAGAGAACTAACAGGTGATTAACAGTCTGAACACAAACACATACAGTGTTTAAATGACTCACAGGTCCCTGTGTGTGTGTGTGTGTGTGTGTGTGTGTGTGTGTGTGTGTGTGTGTGTGTGTGTGTGTGTGTACTATCACCTGACTGAGAGTAAACAGTGCAGGTGTTATGGGGGGAACAGTGTCTGATGTGGTATGGTGTCAGTTTTTAAATGAATTGATTGATTTGATTATAAACAGGTTCTTTTACTCTGATACTTGATTGAACTTTTCATTCATTTAAAACTTTTTTTCTTTACAGACTCAGATAATGAAAACTAAATATAAGCGATAAATAAATTATTATTATTATTATTATTATAGATTGTGATGATGATGATGATGATGATTATTATTATAATTATAAACATCCTTATTTATAATCGACATTATTCTGAAATGTTTTTCTCAGCGACTTTAATGTATTTGAATGTGACAGTCAGGACTGTTTCTGTGTCATCAGTGTTTATTGTGTGAAATTCAGCAGGAGTGAACTAGTTCATTCAGGACTCCTCCCCCTCACACACACACACACACACACACACACACACACACACACACACACACACACACAGATTCAGACTCTTTGTCTCTGCTGTTATTTGAAAACAATCTTCCTCTCACTTCACTGAACTCTTTATTCGTCATCATCAGTGAAGATGGAAGGGACGCAGTGTTTGAAAACATGTGACAGTCGCAACCCTAACACACTAACAGTCAGACTAACAGTCAGACTAACACACTAACAGTCAGACTAACAGTCAGACTAACAGTCAGACTAACACACTAACAGTCAGACTAACAGTCAGACTAACAGTCAGACTAACACACTAACAGTCAGACTAACAGTCAGTTTAACACACTAACAGTCAGACTAACAGTCAGACTAACAGTCAGACTAACACACTAACAGTCAGACTAACAGTCAGACTAACACACTAACAGTCAGACTAACAGTCAGACTAACAGTCAGACTAACACACTAACAGTCAGACTAACAGACTAACAGTCAGACTAACACACTAACAGTCAGACTAACAGTCAGACTAACAGTCAGACTAACACACTAACAGTCAGACTAACAGTCAGACTAACAGTCAGACTAACACACTAACAGTCAGACTAACAGTCAGACAAACACACTAACAGTCAGACAAACACACTAACAGTCAGACTAACAGTCAGACAAACACACTAACAGTCAGACTAACAGACTAACAGTCAGTTTAACACACTAACAGTCAGACTAACAGTCAGACTAACACACTAACAGTCAGACTAACAGTCAGACTAACTGGGTCTCTGAATAAATCAGCTTTTATGTCTTAGCTCTCCTCCTCTTCATCATCATCTTCATCTTAATATTTTAATTTTTCTTAAAGTCCTTATTACTGCTCCTTCAGAATAAAAGCACGCCCCACTCCCCACATTAACTAAGTTTAGAGGAAAAGGTTCGGGATGTTTTGATGCTTCAGCGTCTCACTAATCACTGTTGTGAGTGTCCTGTGACCTCTGACCTCCTTACTGCTGCTGCTGAGGATGTGTGGACACAAACAGTTTGACTGTCCCACTTCACATTAACATTTAACTGTGATGTGTTTAAACCAGCCGGTCACTGACTGACTGTTTCACCTCTGGCATTACAGGGAGGTTTACATTAATGAAGCAGGAAACAATCAATCAGCTGGTCTCAGTTTAATTATTGTTGTTGTTTGTTATAATGAACATGTGATCGTGAGTCTACAGCTGCTGCTGCTGCTGCCTTGTTGTTGTGTCAGGCTGAGCTAACATTGATCCTGACATGTCCTGCTCTGCCTCCAATGTGATCAATACTTTGATCAATACACATGCTCACAGGTTTAACTCCTCCAGACTCCAGTCATTATTCAGTAATTTATTGATTATATTCTAATGACCTCATTATAATGTGATGATGTTCCAATCAGCTGTTTATAAAGTGATTATAACCTCCATAATAAGCTTTAAGTTAGTTTGTAATATTGAAATATTTAATTTCTAATATAAAACCAGACGCTGATGATCAATTACCTGATGATCAATAACCAGATCAAAGTTTTCATGCTTCTGATATTGAAGAAAGGAAGTTTAATGAAGTCACTTTTATACATTTTCAATATCTTATAATATTTATAAACTTATAGAAAAGATGTCTCTAAAAATTTCTCTTAGAGTCACACACACACACACACACACACTCGGGCGCACGCGCTCGTGCCCGCGCCCTCAGTGCTGCAGGTAGTAGCTCCTCCCCCTCCCTCCTCCATTCTGCTGTTTTAAACACAATAACCGCCGCTCCGGATCCGCGGACCAACCGGACTCGGGTCTGAGGAGTGTTTGGGTTCCTCCGGTTCCAGGTCTCGGGTCTCGGGTCTCAGGTGAGCCGCTTCAAACCGCCATGTTGTTGTTTTTCTGTCTGCGTTGGTGCTTTGATGATATCGGGAGATTTGTACGTAGCGACCGTTACTCTCATTCACCGAAGCTAACACCACAGTCGGTACCGGGTCCAGACCTGGTCCAGACCGGCTCGGTGGGGCCAACACGCGGCCGGGCTCGGTGTTGGTAGCCGCAGCAGAGGAGACGGGTTAAAGCGGAGCGGTGATGCCGCTCGGTCCTCATTGTTCTCCGTGAAGTTTGCTGGAAGTGATGTAACGTAGCTCCGGTGTTTTCACTGCCGGACTCCGTCTGAAAAACGGCCGTTTTAACGCTCCCCCGCCTGGCGGTGAGTGTCCCGTGTGAGGCGGAGCTCTGGCCTCCAGGCTGCAGCCAGCACTTTGTTTTAATGAAGCTGGACTCCAGCCGGTAGCTCCCGGTGTTCACCGCTGTCCTGGAGGTAGGAAACCCCGGGAACAACCGGAGAACCGGTGGAAAGGGACGTGTTTTCTTCTTCACTAAGTTCTGGCGGTGGATTCAGTTTCCGCCGATTTGAAGAGGAGCTCGTGTTTCTTCTAAAAGTAGTTTAATAATATTGTGTGGCGGGGAAACACTGACGGTAAGCAACGGAACCTTAACCTGTAATCTTGTGAACGGAGTTTGGTGCGCGGGTTCACGGCAGAAAGAGAAGGTTTAACGGGGCGGGATGTTAAAGTGAACTGGTCTGAGTCCGAGCTCCAACCTGCGTCAGGCTGCTTCCGGTCAGCTTCCGGTCAACAGACCGGGTCTCCGGGTCTCCAGGACCAGACTAGATCCGGACTGGGAGCTCAGACCCGTCGGTTCTGGTCAGAGTGAAACAACCTGTTGTAAATGAATGAACCTCCGTCAGGAGGATGACGTCACTCCCCAGGGAAGGTTTTAGCTGCAAAGAGCTTTAAATTAAAGACCTTCACTCATGGGAAAATAATGTGTTGAAAGACGGGGGTGGGGGTGGGGGGGTGATTTACTGTTTATTCAATCATCTTATGGAAGCTGCTGTCAACACATTCACACTGATGATGATGATGATGAAGAAACAGTGTTTGAGTTTTTACTAAACAGGAAACAGTTTGTGGATTTTAGGAACAACTTATATCAGTCTTTGGGTCAGTGACTGAGGAAGGGATGAAGACGTGGTGAAGTGATGAATATGTAATGAAGAAGTGGTGACATGGTGATGTCTTGAAGACGTGATGTTGTGTTAAAGATGTGATGATGTCATGAAGTGATGAAGATGTGATGACATGGTGATGTTGTGATGAAGATGTGATGAACACCTGGTGACGTGATGAAGATGTGATGAAGTGATGAAGATGTGATGAACACCTGGTGACGTGATGAAGATGTGATGAAGACGTGATGAAGTGATGAAAATGTGATGAACACCTGGTGACGTGATGAAGATGTGATGAACACCTGGTGACGTGATGAAGATGTGGTGACGTTGTGATGAAGTGATGAAGATGTGATGAACACCTGGTGACATTGTGATGAGGACGTTGTGACGTTATGATGAAGTGATGAAGATGTGATGAAGACGTGGTGACGTTGTGATGAAGTGATGAAGATGTGATGAACACCTGGTGACATTGTGATGAGGACGTTGTGACGTTATGATGAAGTGATGAAGATGTGATGAAGTGATGAAGATGTGATGAAGACGTGGTGACGTTGTGATGAAGTGATGAAGATGTGATGAAGTGATGAAGATGTGATGAAGACGTGGTGACGTGATGAAGATGTGATGAAGACGTGGTGACGTTGTGATGAAGTGATGAAGATGTGATGAAGTGATGAAGATGTGATGAAGACGTGGTGACGTTGTGATGAAGTGATGAAGATGTGATGAACACCTGGTGACGTGATGAATGACGTGATGAAGTGATGAAGATGTGAGTCTGTGGTGAGACACGTTACACATGTGGTGTCTGTCATGTCTGACATGTTTGTGTAAATGAAGAAGAAGTTTGATCATCACCTGTTAAAGACTGAGGCTGAAGGTCATGTGATTCAGTGAGTTAGACATTATCTGATGGATCAATAATGAAATTGATTGTTAGTCAGTGTTGAGACGATCCAGTCTATTACAGTCTGAATCCCAGGTCCTGGTCCAGGTCCAGGTCCTGATGAGTCTGACTGAAGTGATCCACATTCCCAGAGTAGTTATTTTGGTGAAGGACGGCTGGATATTCATGAGCTGTGTCTGCCAACCGGGTCAGCAGCTCCTCCCCCCCCCTCCCCCTCCCCCCCTCCCCCTCCTCCCCTCCTCCCCCGCAGACTATTGAGTGTTTTCTCCTCCTCTCACTCTTCTCATTTTTAGAAATATTGATGTTGATATGATGAAGAGCAGCTTGACGAGCTCTGATTTCATCTCAGTGGAGTCATTGATTGATTGATCAGTTTTATCAGAATAGTATTGGCCCAAATATAAACCAGCTGCTGCTTCTGAAGCTCAGAGACACTTTACAGACTCGTCCTGTTGGAGAGACAGAGTCCTCATCACTGACGTCCTTTCTCCTGTACAAAGAAACCAATAACCAAGGATCAGTTATCAGTCATCAATGATCAATTATCAGTCACCAGGAGCTCCAGTCTCTCCTGGTCCTGATCCTGGACCTGGTTTCAGTGTGTTTAGTAAGAGTGATGAATTAAGTCTGGCAGCAGCTGACAGACTGCATCAAATCAACTCATTGTCCATCTATCTCTGCTTCTCCATGTCCCAGTGTCCCCAGTGTCCCCAGTGTCCCCAGTCTCCCCAGTCTCCCCAGTCTCCCCAGTCTCCCCAGTCTCCCCAGTGTCCCCAGTCTCCCCAGTCTCCCTAGTCTCCCCAGTGTCCCCAGTGTCCCCAGTCTCCCTAGTCTCCCCAGTGTCCCCAGTCTCCCTAGTCTCCCCAGTGTCCCCAGTCTCCCTAGTCTCCCCAGTCTCCCCAGTCTCCCCAGTCTCCCCAGTCTCCCCAGTGTCCCCAGTCTCCCCAGTCTCCCTAGTCTCCCCAGTGTCCCCAGTGTCCCCAGTCTCCCTAGTCTCCCCAGTGTCCCCAGTGTCCCCAGTGTCCCCAGTCTCCCCAGTCTCCCCAGTCTCCCTAGTCTCCCCAGTCTCCCCAGTCTCCCTAGTCTCCCCAGTCTCCCCAGTCTCCCCAGTCTCCCCAGTCTCCCCAGTCTCCCCAGTCTCCCCAGTCTCCTGTTAGCTGTGCTGAGTGGCTGCATGAAGCAGGCACTGAGCCAGACTGCAGAATTAGAGGTGATTATAGCAAAGAGTGTGTGTGTGTGTGTGTTTGTTATGTAACCAGTTTTACAGACTGAGGTCTGACCAGGCGAGGCTCTGCCCTCTAACCAGCTGATGTCATCCCGACTCTCTGATTGGTTGCTCTACCTGCAGGTGCTCAGACGTCACCTGGGTCCTGTTTAGTTTATGTGTTTATATCAGACAGCTCGAACAGGTGAGGAGTAACACAGCTTGTTTCTGTTCTTTATTTAACAACAGAAACACACAGTCTCTGCTCCAGACATCAAATATTACACACACACACACACACACACACACACACACACCACACACACACACACACACACACACAGACAGTCTAATCCTGTACAGACAGACAGGGTCTGATCAGGCTAATCCCTCCTCACCTCCCTCTGCTCTGACCTGCAGTTTACCTCACTGACTACATCACTCACACACTCTCACACACACACATTCACACACACACACACACACAGTCTGACTTTTAGTTTTGAGGCTTTGCTCATGATCATGGGATTTCTGGCACCAGTTTGCTTTCAGGTTTAAAGGTCAAAGGTCAAGTGTTAAACGTTGCTGCTCTCAGACCTGGGTCCTGTGAGACTCACATGAGACACTGATGTGTTCACTGAACGTCTCCATGGACAGTTGTTCAGACATCAGTCTATGAGGTGTTCAGGTGCCTTCAGGACGATCCTGCTCCAGTCTAGTTTCTGTCTGTTACAGCCGATCTGTGTTGAATGTGTGTTGTGTAACAGTCAGATAATAAACCTTCAGATGTTTCACAGTTTTCATCATCATCATCAGGTCGTTCATCACAGAGCTTCAGTCTCAGAGACGCAGGTTCAGATAACATCTACTGTTAACTGCTGTCACTGGAACTCAACACTTCCTGTATCTTTCACATTAAAAGCCTCCTAAAGGACATCACTGTTAGACTTTTAATTTGAAACATGAGCAGGAAGTGTTGAGTGTGATTGACATCAGGTTAACAGTGACTGAAAAAAAGATGTTATTGGAATCAATGGATGAGTGAATGAATGAGTGAGTGAATGAATGAGTGAGTGAGTGAGTGAATGAATGGATGGATGAGTGAATGACTAGGGCCGGGCAATTAAACGATAGCAATAATTATCGTGAAATTGTTTTCCTTGTTAGAAACATTAAAACTGTTCGATAAATGTTCGATATAATTAATTCTTCCAGCACTCCCACAAATGAATCATGAACGGCCAATCGTGTCGCAGGAATACAGGTCTACATTGCTCAAGTTAGGATGCACGGTGAGAGGTATGAACTCAGGCCAGCACGTGATATTATTTACAGACGACACAGAGGCTGACGGGCTTGAAGTCAGAGCGGAGAAAACAAACAAACCGAAATGAGCGACACCGCAGGAAAAGCAGAACGCAGCTCCGAGGACCAAGATATCGTCGACAAGAGAGGCCACTCAGCTTCAGTTAGTTTGGAGATATTTGGCTTTTTACAGTCTGACAAAAACAACAATGTGCACTGTGCCGGAGACACGTTCCATCAAAGACACAAAGACAGACAACTCCACAAACCCGTTCCCTCATCTGAAACAATCACACACAGGAAGTAAGAAGCTACAGGTCGTAACGAGTGTTAGTGGACCCTCCACCAGCGCCGGGCCACGACCCAGTGCACATCTTCTCTGTCTGTTTATATTTTTATTTAAAGGGGACATATTATGCTCCTTTTCAACAAGTTCAAATAAGTCTCAGACGTCCCCAAAACATGTCTTTGAAGTTTCTTGCTAAAAAATCCACTCCGATCCTATATTTCAGCAGGCCTGTAAACCCCTCTGTTTCAGCCCTGTTCAGAACAGGCTGTTTCTGTGTCTGTAGCTTTAAATGCAAATGAGCTGTGCCTGACCACGCCCCTCTCCGGAAGGGGATGCTGTTCGGGCTTCTGGCTCCATGCTCTAATGTTTACTGTGACCGTGACCGGCCTCCTGGCGTCGGTAGCGATTTGGTTCAACCACACGACTTTTATCCAGAATCTGACCCAGAGGGAGAGGCTGCTGAAGAAGTTCAAACTCTACAACTGCAGCAGGACGTTTCTCAATGGTTGGTAACCAATCTTTTGTATTTTGACATTACATTTTCAGTTTGTTGATGTTTGCTGGCACACAGTTACTAACATGTAGCTAGGTAGCTAATGCTAACTGTTACGGTCTCGTCATTACTGGGAGCTCTTTTGGTAAATAAGCACTATTGTGAATGTAGTTATCTGTCATGCCTCCTTAGATATACTTTTACAGTCTGAAAATGTTTGTTGTATGTGGACTGCTACAGGTGTTCAATGTCAGTACTAGTCAGATATTTTAATAGATGCTGACAAAGTAAATAATTTTTCTCCATGTTTTGAGCAGAGATGCTCATCATGACATCTTCCTTTATGTAGTAAATTTATTTTGTGTATTACAGTAAAAGCTGTAAATCAGCATAAACATGTCTGACAGCAACAGTAATCTTTAGTCAAAGACTGAACTGTGCAGTTTTCTACACTACACTGTTGTCAAGCTCCACATTATATGCAATAAGTGACATGTTATAAATGACCTGTTATATGCGCTTGATATGTAGCCAAGCTTACTTCTTACCCACCTTAGCTCCACTGTCTGTCAGTGTTTGAATTTCACAAGCTTTATATTTTGGTGAATGTTTCCATTTTTCTCTATATGTTAGATAGGTGCTCCTGTGGAAACTGTGCAACCATGCCACTTACCATGCATGTAATTTGTTTTGATTACATTACATTAATAATAAACCATAGCATTTACCATTTGCAATTCACTGTAGGTTACCAGACGGCTGTGGGAGATGGAGGAAGATTTACCATGTATGGTAGAGCGTCCTGGGTTGGAGCCGCTCTGCCTCATTGTGTTCTGCCTGCAACATGTACCGCACTGACTATGGTCCTTTACGGTTGAGAGGAATACACCAGTACGTTTTGCTTCTTTGTAAAAACATATAGTTTCAATCTAAATAAAAGATGTTAGACAGTCTTGTTTTACTTCAGTGCACATAATTTTACAATGGTAACAACACACCACAAATAGAGTAACACACCCTCAAATAAATTAGTTTAGCTGCTCTTTGATTTGTAAAGTTCTTCTATCAGCAGATAATGTGCATATAATATATGAATTCAGAGGAGTCATTTCTTTAGTAATAATCAAGCATTTATTTACATCACATGAGGGACTTATAATCAGTGATAATAAAAAAAACTGTAGGATTCACTGGATCCATAAAAAAAAATTGTGAGACACATCATAGATATATGTTTGCAAGACTAAATGCCCTGTGCAGTTGTTTCAGTCAGTACAGGTATCTAGCCTATAGGAGCTTTGTGAGCTGGTGCTTCCTTGGTCGCAGAATCCGGGTCGTCATTCCAGCCTGCGTGGTCCTGCGCATCAGTGCCGAGTTTCCTGACGCCACAGGACAGTACGTGGGTTTTAGACTGGACCATGATAGAACCGGGACACAGAGCTGGATATGACCTCCTCCTTCTCAGGCCGCTCCAACTGTGCAGTGAGGTCCTCTGGGATGGAGATGGCCAAACAGCTTCTGTGTCTGGTCCCAGGTCAACAAAGACTTTTCAAATATGAGGTCCACCACATTCCCTGCTTGATAAAACACAAAAGATTTTGTTTACATTTTTCACTTTTTTTTATAAAACAATGATTGAAAGTCTGTTTCTACCTCCTGACATTTTCTTTACTGTAACTGTAACTGTCATAACATTATACGTGCAATACTTCATACAATGTGTACAAAACATTTTTTGGTTGAAAAATAAAATAATATAACAGTTATAGAATGTCGGCTCAGTCTTAACTGGTGTAGCTCTGCTTTCTCCCTTCCTGGCCTTTGGAAATTGGACCTTGAACAGTGGTTCACCTTCTTTTGTTTGGGCTTGTGGTCGGTCAGCAGTTTCATTGTAGGACATGGCAGCCAGGTAGAGTCTGGAGGTACATGTTGGGGGGTTTGTAGACAGGCCAGGGACACATACTACTGATAGAAAACCATAGAAAAGTGCATTTTGCATAATAGGTCCCCTTTAAGTTGTAGTCTGATCATGTGACGTGTGTGTCACACTACAGAACTTACTTTTCTATTTACTTTGTTGAGTAAAAGGGACTGAAAAGGATTTTGATTTTAATCATGTATATTTGATCATGTTTTGAATGTTTGTACCTCCAGATTTTTTAAATGTTGTGCAGTTGGACAAGTGTTTGTCATGTTCTGACTAATAGAACAGTTTAGAAACACAAACTGTTGGTTCCTTCAACTTTCAGTCAGGAACAAAAATCAGCCTTTAAACCTGAAAGAAATAACGATGAGGCATTTATCATGAATATTGAATGAGATGGAAATTTTTATTGTGATAGCAGTTTTGGCCATATCGTCCAGCTCTATGAATGAGTGAATAAGTGATTGAATGGACGAGTAAGGACAGTGTCTGTAGCTGACCGATGAACATTAAACTGAAGAGTCTGATCTCTGGTTCCTCCATCAGTCGCTGAGACTCAAAACTTTTCTTCTTCTTCTTCTGCAGATCTGACTAACCACAGAGCCGAGCTGACCTCTGACCTCTGACCTGCTCTGCTGACCGGCTGGGAGCCGATGGTTGTGGCAGCGGTGATGATGAAGAGGAGGATGAGGAGCCGTCACACAGCTATACATGTCGGTGTGTGAAAGGAGGTCAAAGGTCATGTCACCTGATGCAGATGGACAGGGATGAGGCCTTGAAGTCCAGAATAAAAACCTCAGGTCTGTTTCTGACTGGAACGTGGAACCTGAAGGAACCTGAACTCAGAACCAGAGGATTATAATCTGACTCAGTTCTTTCAGGTGGAAGAGCCTTAAACTGTTTTTACTCTTTAACTTGATTGTAAATTTGACCTTCCTGCTCCGTCCGTCCTGTTGGGAGGTGTCATCATATTTTTACCCCCGGCCCCTTCCTCGGTGGGACGACATGGCTCTGTCTGCGTCGATACGAGAACGGGCGACAGGAAGTTGATTGCTGCAGGGAGCGGGGCTGAGAGACAGCCAACAAGAGAGGGAGAGAGAGAGAGGGATATGTCGTGGAAGAGGAACTACTTTGCGTCAGGCGGCCTCGGTGTCAGTGGAGGTGCTGTGGACAGGGGGGTGCAGGGAATCTTGACGCCTCGCACCATGACGTCCATCGCTCCCAGTAAAGGCCTGAGCAACGAGCCAGGACAGAACAGCTGCTTCCTGAACAGCGCCCTCCAGGTACACACACACACACACACACACACACACACACACACACCTGTCTCTGTGACCTCTGACCTTATGTACCTGTCACAGTGTGAACCTGCTGGTTAATAAAAGCAGTGGAGCTGAATTTTGTTCATTCATTTATCCGTCAAGTTCTTGTCAACTTGTCGGCTACATGCTAGCACGTTAGCTACATGCTAGCACGTTAGCTACATGCTAGCATGTTAGCATGTGGTGTTTCCAGACTGTCTCCATGAGTCTGTAATCAGTGTTCAGATTACTGCACCATCTCTCACACATAACAACCAGTGTGATAAACTGTGTGTGTGTGTGTGTGTGTCTGTGGTTGAGTGTGTGAGAGAGAGAGAGAGAGAGCTCCTACCAGACTGCACATTATACTCAGTTATGACTCATCAGCTCACGGGGGGGGGGGGGGGCAGAGACAGTGAAAGCAGCAATTACTGGTTCGTTTAAATAGAGGCTGACTCATTAACCTGGGGGGGCAGAAACACTCATTACATCTTTAACTGCAGCTCACAGCTGATCTTGGATCAGCAGCAACACACAGTCAGAGGTCAGAGGTCACAGACATTTTAGAGCCTGGTCAGGAAAACATCAGTGTGTCAGCTGGAAAACTCTCCACCTGTTTAAAGAGGAGGAGGACTCCACTGATCTTCTCAGTGTGGACATACCTGTGTCAAGGTGTTTCCAGGTGGGCTCACTGCAGACGTGAAACAGTGCAATAAAGATATGTTCATAATGTCATTAACAGGTAAAAATGAACTAAAGAAGGTGAAATAAACTAAATCAGAGAGAACAGAGTGGAGCAGGAAAGAAGAGGAGAGGAAGTGAATCTTACCTCAGTGTAAACTGTGACACAAACAGTTGGACTCATTTAAAGCTGCTGAGAAACATGATTTTCATTATTGATTAATATGCTGATTATTATCTGGATTTATTGATGAAAGGTTTAGTTTATGAAATATCAGAAAACAGTGACATCATAATGTTTGTGACATCATCTCTCCAGGTGAGAAATAATGTCACAAACATTAATTAATTAATTAAATATCTGGACATGTCTTTTACTCCAGTCAGACTTTACTGTAGGAACACATGAAAACACACACACGCACGCACACACACACACACACACACACACACACACACACACACACACACACACACTGCCCCCTCCCCCTCTCTGTCTCGAGTCATCACTGTTTTTACGCCAAACCAAAGTGATCAGGACGACTGTGAGCCGGCGGCTGAGCTGAGTGAGGAGGAGGCGGCGGAAGGGAGGAGCCATCAGGAGGCTCAGTGGCTCCAACATGTGACGAAGACAAAGAACATCCCAGTAACAAGCAGCTGAGGCCCTCAGATCAGCTGCTCAAAAACCTTCATCCTCTCACACGCCACACACACACACACACGCACACACACACACACACATCTCAACTGACTCATTAAATGAGAAAATACATTTAGACTTTATCATAAAGCTGTGACGTCGTCTCATATTAATATTATCAAAGAAGGAGGACCTGAGTCTGAGATCCAGGTCAAGATCAGATCCAGATCAGATCAGATGTTTTTACAGATTTTAGCTCATTAAATACAAACTGTTGTTTAAACATGAACACAGATCTTGTTTTTTCTGAGTGTCCATAAATGCACCATGAGATCATGTCTCTGTGATCATGTGGTGTTCACTGACTCACAAAGAAGAACTGAGCTGCAACAAGTAATAAGTCAATCAATGAAAATTAATCAGTTCTTCTGATCATTTTATTGTAATCACAGACAAACAAACAGCTGTTCAGAGGATTCTCAGATGACAGTTAACCTTCATTAGTTGGTTTTAGATCAGACCTCAAATATTATTGATTAATCAACTGAAAACAGATGAAAATATAATAAAATGTCTGCAGCTTTAGGTGAAACGTCCAAACACTGATCCACAGACTGAACCAGGATCAGGAGTTCATAAACCAGAGTCCTGCACAGACCTGGACCTGACTGAGCTGCAGTAACAAAACAACATATTGGACATGGTGGGGGGGCAGGAAGGAGGAACCAACACACCCAAAGTGCTGACACCACCGTCTGTCCCTGAGGACTCTGAGTCCAACACACCCTCTGTTGTTAGACATGATGATTATTTTCCATCTGTCTCTTGTTTTTAGCTGTCAGCAGATTTTCACAGTGAAGTCTGAACTGAACTGCAGCTTCATGATCTTCATCTCTAACAGTCGGTTTCCATCATATTAAACACTGAACAGATCCTCCAGTCTCTGTCTCCAGGGATTCAAACTACCAACCGTCCACTCACAGATCAGAGCCAGCATGTCTGACCTGCAGACCACCTCCACTGCTCTTATTAAACCTCATGAACACACTGATGAAGACATTCCTCCATGTCTGAATTCCTGTCGCTCAGCAGGAGACGAGACGCCCAGAGGAGGGATGGAAGAGAGCAGGGGGGTCAATGAAGACACCACCACAGAGACACACAACACCCACAGAGACACACAACAACCACAGAGACACACAACAACCACAGAGACACACAGCACCCACAGAGACACACAACACCCACAGAGACACACAACAACCACAGAGACACACAACAACCACAGAGACACACAACACCCACAGAGAGACACACAACAACACAGAGACACACAACACCACAGAGACACACAACAACCACAGAGACACAACACCCACAGAGACACACAACAACCACAGAGACACACAACACCCACAGAGACACACAACAACCACAGAGACACACAACAACCACAGAGACACACAACAACCACAGAGACACACAGCAACCAGAGACACAAAACAACCACAGAGACACACAACAACACAGAGACACACAACAACCACAGAGACACACAACAACCACAGAGACACACAGCAACCACAGAGACACACAACACCCACAGAGACACACAACAACCACAGAGACACACAACAACCACAGAGACACACAACAACCACAGAGACACACAGCAACCAGAGACACAAAACAACCACAGAGACACACAACAACCACAGAGACACACAACAACCACAGAGACACACAACAACCACAGAGACACACAGCAACCACAGAGACACACAACAACCACAGAGACACAAAACAACCACAGAGACACACAACAACCACAGAGACACACAGCAACCACAGAGACACACAACAACCACAGAGACACAAAACAACCACAGAGACACACAACAACCACAGAGAGACACAACAACCACAGAGACACACAGCAACCACAGAGACACACAACAACCACAGAGACACTCAACGTCCACAGAGACACTCAACAACCACAGAGACACACAACGTCCACAGAGACACACAACAACCACAGAGACACACAACAACCACAGAGACACTCAACAACCACAGAGACACACAACAACCACAGAGACACTCAACAACCACAGAGAGACACAACACCCACAGAGACACACAACAACCACAGAGACACACAACACCCACAGAGAGACACACAACAACCACGGAGACACACAACAACCACAGAGACACACAACACCCACAGAGACACACAACACCCACGGAGACACACAACAACCACAGAGACACACAACAACCAGAGAGAGACACACAAGAACCACAGAGACACACAACAACCACAGAGACACTCAACAACCACAGAGACACACAACAACCACAGAGACACTCAACAACCACAGAGACACACAACAACCACAGAGACACACAACAACCACAGAGACACACAACAACCACAGAGACACACAACAACCACATAGACACAAAACAACCAGAGAGAGACACACAACAACCACAGAGACACACAACACCCACAGAGACACAAAACAACCACATAGAGACACAACACCCACAGAGACACTCAACAACCACAGAGACACAACACCCACAGAGACACACAAAATAACCACAGAGAGACACACAAAATAACCACAGAGATACACACAACACCCACAGAGACACAACAACCACAGACACAAAACAACCACAGAGAGACACACAACAACCACAGAGACACACAACAACCAGAGAGACACACAACAACCACATAGAGACACACAACAACCACAGAGACACACAACAACCACAGAGACACTCAACAACCACATAGAGACACAACAACCACGCAGACACAAAACAACCACAGAGACACACACCAACCATAGAAATATTGTTAATGTTAATTTTGATGATGTTCAGGCTCAGTCCAGTTAAAACTGTTCCCGGATAAGTTCAGTCTGCATGAAGCATCAGGAGATCACATGGAACTTGCTGAGACACACACACACACACACACACACATTCAGATTGTGACATTTGTTCTTTCTGACACAGACAACATCATGTTCTGCTTTTCCCTCTAGCACACACACACAGACACACACACACTCTTATCTCTCACTCTCAAACTTATCTCCCAGAGAAGTTGTCGTCATGCAGAAGTCCAGATGGTTCCTGAAGCAGATGGAGAGAGTGATGAACACAGTCTGACACACTCACACAGACACACACACACACACACACACACACACACACACACACACACACACACATACAGCTCCACTCATGTTTTTGACACGCTCTGTCTCGCTCTCTTAAACTCACTGCAGCTCGTCCTCAGGTCATCAGACTTGCTCTCTGATTGGCCGGCTGCGGTGTCAGGTCAGCATCCATGCTGACAGGTGATTGGGTGGCAGCTGTACTGATGTAAAGCCGTCACATTGAGTCCTCAGTGGAGACGCAGCAACACCCTGGATGTTAGTGTGACTCTAGTCATCTGGATAGTCGGCTCAGACACTGAGGAGCTGTGGATTTATTCTGATTTTATTCTGACAGTTGAATCCGGTTTGTTTTTCATTGGAGAATCTGGTTTTTCTTGCTGAGGTTTGGGATCAGGTCTGAGCAGGTAGACCAGATTTTTCTTTACTTCACACACTTGGTCTGAGTCTTGATTTTATTTCAGTGATGGAAATCAATACTTTTAGTTTTTATGGAAGGTTGTGGTTTTTATCTTGATGCTTTTGAGTTTTATCTGTCTGCGTTGGAGACAGTCATGTTGTCCGTCCATCTCATTCTCATGGACACGCTATGTGCTGAATTTCTTCAAATTCAGCACAAACATTCACATGAACTCAAGGATGAACTGATTAGAGATTGGTGGTCAAAGGTCAAGGTTAGGGTTACCTCACAAAACACTTTTTTAGCCATTACTCAAGACTTCACACACATGGTTAATATTTTCTATGACTCTGGACAAACATGATGTGACCTGGATCTAGTCTGAGTGGAGGAGGTAATGCTGATCCCATCACCCCTCCTCCCCCTCGTTACTGATGTTCTCCCTCTGCTCCTGACAGGTCCTGTGGCACCTCGACATCTTCCGTCGTAGTTTCCGTCAGCTGACGACACATAAGTGCATGGAGGACTCGTGCATTTTCTGCGCTCTGAAGGTGAGAGTCAGACCAACTGACGTCTGATCCTGGACCAGCGTCCTGTCTCTGACCTCTGACCTCTTTCCTCTGTGTGTCTTCCTGTTCAGAGCATCTTCGCTCAGTTTCAGTACAGCAGTGAGAAGGTTTTACCGTCTGATGCTCTCCGCAGTGCGCTTGCCAAAACCTTCCAGGACGAGCAGAGGTTCCAGCTTGGCATCATGGACGATGCCGCAGAGTGCTTCGTAAGACCACACACACACACACACACACACACACACACACACAGGTTTCTAACCTGTGATGAGTTGTGATCAGTCCGGTCTTTGTCTCTGCAGGAAAACATCCTGATGAGGATCCACTTCCACATTTCAGATGAGACCACAGAGGACATCTGCACAGCCCGACACTGTATCCCTCACCAGAAGTTCGCCATGACACTGTTTGAACAGGTGAGTTGGTGGCGTGGTCTGAGCCGGTCCAGTGTTGTACCTGTGGAGGTGGTTTCTGAGTCCCAGTGACTCCTGTCGCCATGGAAACGATTCATTCAGGTTACGGGATAGAAACAAGAGTAAGGTGACCATATGAGACTGAAGCAGGTTTCACCTGGCGTCTTCATACAGGTCATTAACAGATCTCCAATAAGGGAAGGGGACAGAGTCCAGAGTCCTAATCCTGATCTTTCAGTCTGTGGGAACTCTGTTGCCCTGAGTTTGGTGTCTCAGGCAGAGTGTCCTGCCTCCTGTGTGATTTTGTGTGTGATTTTGTGTGTATGTGTCAGTGTGTGTGCAGCAGCTGTGGAGCTTCCTCAGACCCTCTGCCCTTCATTCAGATGGTCCACTACATCTCCACCACCTCCCTGTGGTAAGTCTGTGTGTGTCTGACAGAGGTAAGTTAAGGTCACCCCCCCTACCCCCCGTTGCTAAGTTACACTCCAGGGTCACCAAGGCAACCATCTCTTCACTCTCTTTATCATGGCTCTGTCTGAGTGAAGAAGCTTGTGAAAGATTTAAGATTAAATATTTTTTATATGTTTGATAGAAACCATTTGAATGAAAATATAATTCTGTTTAAAGTGAAAAGAATCTGTTTCTTCTGCCTGTAACTAATGTATTAATTATCATATAGTTTATAATTATAACTGTAAATATAACTGTCAATGAGGTCACATGTCTTCCTCTTCCTCAGTAATCAGGCAGTGAAGATGTTGGAGTCAAGGGAGAAGGCAACTCCCGGCATGTTTGGAGAGCTGCTGAGAAACGCCAGCATGGGAGACCTCCGCAACTGCCCTGTACGACACCCGGATAATAAGGAGTTAATGTCATGTGTTTGGTTCATTTCATATCATGTATTCATTTACTCCTCTTCCTCCTCTTCCTCAGAGTCAGTGCGGTCAGCAGCTCAGGATGGCTCGTGTCCTCCTCAACAGTCCAGAGATCATCACCATCGGTCTGGTCTGGGACTCTGATCACTCCGACCTGGCTGAGGACGTCATTCACACCCTGGGAACCTGCCTGCGCCTGGGAGATGTAAGAAGTAGAAGTAGAAGGAGTAATAGTTGTAGTAGTCGTAGAGACAGTAGTAGTAGTAGTAGAGACAGTAGTAGAGACAGTAGTAGTAGAAGAGACAGTAGTAGTAGCAGTAGTAGAGACAGTAGTAGTAGTAGAGACAGTGGTAGTAGAAGAGACAGTGGTAGTAGAAGAGACAGTAGTAGAGACAGTAGTAGAGACAGTAGTAGTAGTAGTAGAGACAGTAGTAGTAGAAGAGACAGTAGTAGAGACAGTAGTAGAGACAGTAGTAGAGACAGTAGTAGTAGAAGAGACAGTAGTAGTAGAAGAGACAGTAGTAGAGACAGTGGTAGTAGAAGAGACAGTAGTAGTAGCAGTAGTAGGAGTAGTAGAAGAGACAGTAGTAGTAGCAGTAGTAGTAGTAGGAGTAGTAGAAGAGACAGTAGTAGTAGCAGTAGTAGTAGTAGGAGTAGTAGAGACAGTAGTAGTAGAAGAGACAGTAGTAGAGACAGTAGTAGAGACAGTAGTAGTAGAAGAGACAGTAGTAGTAGCAGTAGTAGAGACAGTGGTAGTAGAAGAGACAGTAGTACAGACAGTAGCAGTAGTAGAGACAGTAGTAGAGACAGTGGTAGTAGAAGAGACAGTAGTAGTAGCAGTAGTAGAGACAGTGGTAGTAGAAGAGACAGTAGTAGTAGAAGAGACAGTAGTAGTAGCAGTAGTAGAGACAGTAGCAGTAGTAGAGACAGTGGTAGTAGAAGAGACAGTAGTAGTAGCAGTAGTAGTAGTAGGAGTAGTAGAGACAGTAGTAGTAGAAGAGACAGTAGTAGAGACAGTAGTAGAGACAGTAGTAGTAGAAGAGACAGTAGCAGTAGTAGAGACAGTAGTAGAGACAGTAGCAGTAGAAGAGACAGTAGTAGAGACAGTAGTAGAGACAGTAGTAGAGACAGTAGTAGTAGAAGAGACAGTAGTAGTAGTAGCAGTAGTAGAGACAGTAGTAGTAGAAGAGACAGTAGTAGTAGCAGTAGTAGTAGTAGGAGTAGATATTCAGTATGAGCATGAAGATAAACATCAATGTCCTCAGCATATTGGAGGATAACGGTTTTCTTCAGCTTCGTCTTTCTCTCTGCAGTTGTTTTACAAGGTGACGGAGGAGAAGGCCCGTCAGTCGGAGCTCTACCTGGTTGGCATGGTGTGTTACTATGGGAAACATTACTCCACCTTCTTCTTCCAGACAAAGATCCGACGATGGATGTACTTTGATGACGCTCACGTCAAGGAGGTATATCTGGGGCATGGTGTCAAAGAGACATGTAGGGAGTAGATAAAACCAAGATACAGGCTGATCTCTGTATAGGGTTTGGTTGGTAAGGAAACCAGAAACCTCTGGGGGGTCCTGTAGTCTGGGGGGGGTTTTAGCATCAACCTTGAATAAGTTCCTGTTCGAGTCCCCAACCAGGGACCTTTCCTGCACGTCATGTAAAATAATCACTGTCTGTAAGTAACACTGCTTCACATTTTACTATCAAGTTGTTACATCATAGAAACAAATGTCCGTCTCTCAGGAACAGATGTCACTTCTAAAATATACAACAGTGTTGTTACTGTTGGTTCAACAATGAGATAAAAAGACCAACGACAGAAACTCACAACTGTGGATCAGTGAAACAATTAGACAATAAGTAAATCAGTGTCTGTGAATTCACTGTCTGCCATTGAATGAGGGAACACAACGGTGACCCACTGATGAAATATAACGTTTTTGTGTTTGACAGTTTATGAACTGTCAGTTAGTTATGTGTGGCTCAGAAACAAGCCTGCAGTTACCATGTGTGACCAGAGGTGTCGCCAAAGGTAAAGAAACAGATCTGCTGCTTCCAGCGTTTGTCACAGGGGGTGAAACAGATTGATTATGTATAATTTAAACTCAACAAGTTCCCCACCTGAAGCTTCAAATAAAAAACACCAGATTAAAACCTGGAACAAATTATTCACATTTAAAAATATGAGTCCGGTATCAATATATTTTTTAATCAACTGATCACTTCAGCTCTGATACTGTGACAAACTGTCAATCAATCAATATCAACTGAAAGATATTATCTGTTTCTGTCTCAGTCACAGTGAGTGTGAACTGTAAAGTCTTATATAAATAAACTTTATTATTATTATTATTATCACAGTGGGCGGAGCCAGATGCGCTGTTAGCAGGTCAGAAAATGTGAACTATTCCTTTAAGGTTAGAGTTATATCTGTGTGTGTGTGTGAGTGTGTGACCTCATGTTGTAGTTAGTGATCTCTCTCTTCCTTCCCATCCTCACACCTCTCTCATGTCCTCCTTCCTGTTTCCTGTCTCCTTGCTCTGCACCCTACCTCCTCTTTCCTGCCTCCTTCTCCTCCTCTCCTTAATTTTCTTCCTCTTCACTCTTTGCTCATTTTCTAATAACATCAGTGGAGTGAGGTCTCTCTCTCTCTCTCTCTCTCCCTCTCTCTCTCTCTCTCTCTCTATCTCCCCCTCTCTCTCTCTCCCCCTCTCTCTCCCTCTCTCTCTCTCCCTCTCTCTCTCTCTCTCTCTCTCTCTCCCCCCTCTCCCCCCTCTCTCTCTCTCCCCCTCTCTCTCCCTCTCTCTCTCTCCCTCTCTCCCTCTCTCTCTCTCTCTCTCTCTCTCTCCCCCCCCCCCCTCTCTCCCCCTCTCTGCTGGTTGTGAAAACAAGGATATCCCTCTATTGTTTGTCAGTCCAGCTGGACAGAGCTGAGGGTGTGGTCAGAGCGCGCGCACACACACACACACACACACACACACACACACACACTGCCCACTGCCACAGCCGACACTTTTGCTCACACTGCAGACTTTCATTCTATCTCTTTCTTTCTCTTGCATAAACACACACATTTTTCACACACACAAACATTTTTTCTCGCACACACACACACACACACACACACACACACACAGACACACAGACACACACTCTCTCAGCGGCACATGGTTGACGGACAGGTCGGCATTTTCATTTTGGGGACATCCTGTTGGAGCTGGACTTTTGGAAAATGGAGGAAGGGTTGAAATAACAAGCAGAGGATTTCTGTCGCACAAAAAGACGAAGACACGGACGACAAGAGGATAACGCACAGCAGACGCACAGCAGACACACAACAGACACACAACAGGGTGGTGGAGAATAACGTTTCACTTCCTGACTGTTTTACCTGCTGAGCGGTGTTTTCCAGGTGAACAGGACGTCCTCCACTTGTCGACGGTTTGATGTGTTTAAGAAAGAGAATGTCTGCTGTTGAGATCATGTGACTTCATTACATCATCAGACCTGAGACTGAGGCCTGAGATCTGAGACTGAGACCTAAGACCTGGTCCTGAGACTGAGACCTGGACCTGAGACCTGGTCCTGAGACCTGAGACCTGAGACCTGAGTCCTGAGACCTGAGTCCTGAGTCCTGAGTCCTGAGACCTGGACCTGAGACCTGAGACTGAGGCCTGAGATCTGAGATCTGAGACTGAGACCTAAGACCTGGTCCTGAGACTGAGACCTGGACCTGAGACCTGGTCCTGAGACTGAGACCTGAGACCTGAGTCCTGAGACCTGAGTCCTGAGTCCTGAGACCTGAGTCCTGAGTCCTGAGTCCTGAGACCTGGTCCTGAGTCCTGAGTCCTGAGACCTGGACCTGAGACCTGGTCCTGAGACTGAGATCTGAGACCTGAGACCTGAGACTGAGACCTGGACCTGAGTCCTGAGACCTGAGTCCTGAGTCCTGAGTCCTGAGACCTGGACCTGAGACCTGAGACTGAGACCTGGACCTGAGACCTGGTCCTGAGACTGAGACCTGAGACCTGAGTCCTGAGTCCTGAGACCTGAGTCCTGAGTCCTGAGACCTGGACCTGAGACCTGGACCTGAGACCTGGTCCTGAGACCTGAGTCCTGAGACCTGGACCTGAGACCTGAGACTGAGACCTGAGACCTGAGACCTGGACCTGAGACCTGAGACCTGAGACCTGAGACCTGAGACCTGAGACCTGAGACCTGGACCTGAGACCTGGTCCTGAGACTGAGACTGAGTCTGAGTCTCTGTGTGTCCCTCTGCTGCAGATCGGTCCTAAGTGGAAGGACGTGGTCTTTCGCTGCATCAAAGGTCACTACCAGCCTCTACTGCTGCTGTACGCCGACCCCCGGGGGACACCAGTGTCCACCCAGGACCCACCCCCCCGTCTGGACCTGCACCCCCCCAACAAGACCTGTTACGATAGCGAGGACTCGGGTAACTACACAGAAGTATTAGTACGGCAAACAAGAACT
>NC_079377.1:26452500-26497500 GCF_021018895.1 Seriola aureovittata | reverse complement strand
TTTGAGGAGGAGCTTCAGCTACAGCAGCTTCATGCTCAGGCCTCGTTGCTATGGTGACCTGTTAACTCAGTTCTAATAATCAACACGCTGATATTGTGTAAGTGTAGTCATGACGACAGCTAGTTCAGGAGTGAGAAACACACACACACAAACACACACCTTGCTAACCCACTCCCCCCACCCCACCCCCTCTCTCTCTCTGCAGTGAAAAGCCTCTCTCGCTCAAAATACTTCTGACAAACAGACAGGGCGACCAATCAGCCGCCAGTCAGGACCAGCAGGCCCCGCCTCTCTCTCCCTGCCATGTTAAGCCCCTGCCCACCAGAACAGACCCCGCCTCCAGCCCTATAGGTTCTCCCAGGGAGGACAGCAGGACTGGGGGCCCCTGCTCTCGGTCTGGGATGCCCTTTTCTAACACCGGCTCCCTCCCTCTGTGTGACACCTGGGAGCAGAGTCCTCTGGAAGATTTGGCTCCACCCCCTCCACCTGAGGAGGCGGGCCTCTCCACCCAGTGGACCAGAACACCCCCTGACCCCATCCCAGTACAAGCTCCGCCCCCACCCAGACCATACTCCCGATCCCCATCGCCTGTCGGCGCCAACGACAGGTGTCAACTGATGGTGGCGGAGGAGCCATATAACATCAGACAGCCACTGACCACACCCCCTATACCTAGCCCCACTTCCAGACCAGTCTTGCCCCCTCCAACCTACCCCACCAGAAACTGGTCTTGCTTACACCTGGACCTACCTGATGCTGTTGATTCTCCTGATCCACCGACCTACACCCCCCAAGACTCCCCCTCCAGCCTCCCCCTGCCTCCTGTGAGCTGGTATGGTCGGACCTGCTCCCCGCCCCCCAGCCAGGACTACAGCCACACCCTGCCCGTGGAGCGCTGGGCTGAGAATGTCAACAGGTACTACGGTTCCCAGAATGCAGCAGGAGGAGCAGGGGGGGAAGGGGCGGTGCCCAGTGAGGAGCTGTCAGAGCTGGACTCGTTATACCAGGCCAGTCTCCTGGCTCCCAGCATGCACCGGGGTAGCCGCGGAGTCAGCCCTCAGCCAACTGGCAACAGACCAGGTAAGACCTGCAGAGTACAGGTACGGTCACATGACACTGCTGTCACATGTCCTATTCATTTCATCTGAAGCTTCTGTGATGGAGAAGAAGTCAGGTGACAGGTGTCAGGTCACCTGACTCGGGTCAAAGGTCACTTGTGCTCAGCTCTCAGTGGACAAGCTGAGTTGGCCAATAGAAACACGTCCCATTTCCTACAGCTGTTTCTGAGGATTTACACTGGAATATTACTGTTAACTGTAACCATGACAACCACGACTAAATCACTGTCAGCTTGAATAGATGTTAAAATCAATAGTCATAATATCTTCAACAGTATCTATGTGTGTGTGTGTGTGTGTGTGTGTGTGTGTGTGTGTGTGTGTGTGTGTGTGTGTGTGTGTGTGTGTGTGTGTGTGTGTGTAGGCATGAGGAGAATGCTGTCAGGATCTGGACGGTCTAAAACACCGACAGCAGAGATCGAGAGATATGCCTACAGAACACCGGTCACACCTCAGCATAAGGTACAACTGACTGACTGTGTGTGTGTGTGTGTGTGTGTGTGTGTGTGTGTGTGTGTGTGTGTGTGTGTGTGTGTGTGTCTGTGTGTGTGGTGTATGGTTCAGTCTCATTCAGGATCCAGGAGGACTGAACTTTTAGCAGTAAATTCAGGTAGAATGTGAATCTCATTAATTTGTCATGATATAATTACATCTGCAGCTGGAGGTTATGCTCACATAGGAAGTCATTAAATAGACTTTTATACAACATGAAGAAGAAACTGCAGAAACTCTGAGCTTCAGGTTTGGTCTCGGCCCCACGTCGGCCCCACGTCGGCCCCATGTCGGCCCCACGTCGGCCCCACGTCGGCCCCACGTCGGCCCCACGTCGGCCCAGACTCTGAGCTGATCGTGTCATCCAGACATGTCTGATCACAGCTCTGTGTTCTGTCAGTTATCAGTCTCTGCTCAGACTCTCCACTGCCAGTTTGTGCTGTGCAGTAAATGACCTGTGCTCTCTGACCTCTGACCAGCTGTCGTCAGGTGAAGACGAGAGCTACAGCGCAGAAAACCTGCGACGCATCGCCCGCAGTCTGAGTGGCACTGTCATCGGGTCACGACCCCAACACATCAGCCTCTCCCACAGCTGTGTAAGTGACACACACACACACACACACACACACACTCTCTTTCCTTTCATTTATTTACAAACACACATTAACCTTGGTTAATGTTGGTTTCATCATCATCATCATCATCACCTTCGTCCTCTGCTGCCACCCTGTGTTCATACGATGGAACTGCAGCTGGTTCAGCATCTGCTCTTCACTCAGGGCTGATGACAGTTCTTCTCTGGTTCTCTGGTTCTCTATAGAACAGTGATAAAGCAGAACCTCAGAGTCATAAACACTCATGTTCTTCAAGTTCTGTAGATGTGGATCAGTGTGATGTCACTGGTGGTTCAGGTCTCCAGGTCTACTGGCCTACAGTTATTTTCTTGATCAATACACCTGACCGGTATTATCTTCAGTGATCGATTGATAGATCTGTGTTAAAAAAAGGTGTTCAACCTCAGAGGAGAGAGAGGAAGACTCTGAAGATGAAGAACTACTCCAGGTGTAACCAGACCTTGAGGTTTCCATGACGACACAGTCATTTCCTCATGTTTGTGTTTTATTTTGTCATTTTTCATATTTTTCCTCCATCATGTTAATTTCTTTCATTTTACCTCCTCCTCCTTTTTTTCTTTCATCTTTTGCTTCACTGCTCCTCCTCCTCCCCCTCCTGAAGGACCCCTCTGTGTCCAGACCCCCCCTCAAACACGCCGACCTTCACTTCTCCTCTTCCTCCCTGCTGCGTCGCCCCAGCTCTTCCTCCTCCTCCTCCTCCTTCACTACAGATCCCACCTACCTTCACCTCCAACAACCCCAACACCACGGCCCCCCAGCTCCTGCACCTCCTCCACAGCACCCCCCCTCGCAGACATCACGGCCCCACAGCTCAGGCCTCAGCTCCTGGGGACGCTCAGGTAACAAACACCCCCCCACACACACACACACCCCCCCATACCCTAACCCCTCCATCCACTGCTTCTTCAGGGGGGGGGCTCATATCAGGGACTGACAGTCCTGGTCTTAAACTCAGATCAGCTGGACTCTAGATTCACTGTATGCCCCCCCCTGTATGAGTCCCACCCGAGTCCCACCTGAGATAAACAACAAAAACAAGAAGAAGAAGAAGAAGAAGAATAACAAACTTTATTTATAGATAAACAGTGAAGATGAGGAGTAAAAAGGAAGCAGAGTAAATAATATAAATAAACCAATAAATAATAAACAGAGACTCAACAGATCAAAGGCGACGGCCTGTAAACAGTCAACAAACAGTCACCAACATCAAAGTAGAATCCAGATCTGTCACCTCATCATGTACCTGTCCAGTTTTATTTTTATTTCCACAGAGACCAGACCCAGACCCAGACCCAGACCTGACCCAGACCCAGACCTGACCCTGACCCAGACCCAGACCCGACCCAGACCTGACCCAGACCCGAACTAGACCAAGACCTGAACTAGACCCAGACCCAGACCTGACCCAGACCCAGACCTGACCCTGACCCAGACCCAGACCCAGACCGGACCCAGACCTGACCCAGACCTGACCCAGACCTGACCCAGACCCAGACCTGACCCTGACCCAGACCCAGACCCAGACCTGACCCTGACCCAGACCTGACCCAGACCTGAACTAGACCAAGACCTGAACTAGACCCAGACCCAGACCTGATCACACCCTGCAGGTTTTAGTCTGAACAGGGTCCTGGACTCTGGGTCAGAGTCTGCAGCAGCTGATCTGAGTTAATGAAGAGTCTTTGTCTCTGTGTTCTAACAGTTCACCTCTTTCTCCTACCACCCCCACCTCCCCACCCCCTACCCCCACCCCCACCCATTACCCCCACCCCCACCCCCACCCACCCCAGGATCTGGACCCGGGGTCCAGCAGCAGTTTCTGGTTGTGTCTGACCGGCATCAGACTCTCTCAGGTCAAGGCCTCCACAGCGTCGCGCTGAGTTACGGGACTCTGCCCCGCGCTCCTCGGCGAGCCCCGCCTTCCTCCTCTTCCTCCTCCCTCCCCAGGCCCAGAGCTGGTTCCAGTCCTGCCCCCCGGCCTAGTCCTCAGAGTCTCTACGCCACCCTGTCCCACCCTTGCCGCTCCCCCAACAGGAATGGTCACTACCGGCAACCATCGCTGCCCAGTAAGGTCAACGGGTCATCCCTCTACGCTCCACACCCCCTCAGGTTGCCGGGAGATGCCCCCGCCCAGCCACTCCGCCTAGACGTCCCACCTGAGAGCGACTGGCGCCATGATGCTGACTACAGGACTGTCCAGTCCAGCTCCACCTGGGACCTCCGCACCACTCGCCCCCACCAGACACTCCAGAGGAGCCACCCCCACCAGCCTGCCGCCCCCCGGCCCCGCAGGGACCCCCAGCTCTGCTCCCTCTGCCAGCAGCTTCCTGCTGAGCCGCCACGCCCCTACTGCTCGACCTGTGGCGCCTACGTGGCTCGGTTCCGCCCGGTCAGCTGATCAGCCCCCACTCCCCACACAACAGAAGAGTCACATGTCCTTTTTTCAGAAAGTGCCAACGTCTCTTCAGACAGCAGAGTACAGCTCTGTGATTGGCCTGGAGGGCTGCAGCGTCATCATGGCATCACAACATTATGACATCATCATGTGTGTGTTTGTTGGACTGAACACTGAGGTTTCTAATGGAGGTAAAGCAAGATGAAGATGATGAAGATGATGAAGATGACCTCTGCTGTCTCCTGGTCATCAATTCAATAAATCGAATAGGAGACTGTCATAAACCTTCATCATCATCATCATCATCATCATCAACATGTTGCAGCTGAAGCTTCACGTCTGATAATGACTTCAGCTGCAGGTTCATGGACTCTGGACTCTGGACTGTGGTGGATCTGATAGCAGCTGGATCTTCACATCTGGACACATCAAACAGGAAGTGAAAGACATGAGACGAGACTGAAGGACAGGAAGTAGAGTCCGAGCTCCTTCCTCCAGACTCTGATTGAAATCCACTTACTCTATTTATTTTTGTAGCTTGTCAGATCAGCTGTGTTACTCTGCTGTAGACCTGGTCTAGTTTTCTAAAGTCTGTTAGTCGCCTTGTGTGGGACAGCCCCCCCGTGGGCGGGGCCGAGTCCACAGCCTGTTAGAGGATTTTAGATCAATAACTGAAGCTTTTATTTTGAAGGAGTTGCAGCTAATATTTAGCATGTTTTCAGACCTGTTTGTTAGCCTGAAGAATCTCTATACTTTACTGTAACAAAGACAAATCCAGATGTTTCCCTGCAGCTGGACTAGAGTCTCTTTAGCTTGTTGCTGCTTCTGTCGACATCTCTCTGTTCAGGGACATGCTTCTCTGGTTCTACTCAGACCGGGTCAGACCTCAACCTGGTCAGACCACGTCTGGTAGAAGATGAAGGATCACCTTAAATCATGAATGCTGTTGTTCACAGACTGACAGACCTCTGTCCTACTGCCAAGAATCCAGGGGCACTCTGCCCCCAGTGCTGACCCCGCCCACCCAGTGCTCCGGGTGACGTAAAACAAACAAACCCACGTCTGGTCTGAAGTCTGCAGGTTAATGAAGATAATGATAATTACAGTGGAAATCCTGCTGAAAACCAGGACACAAACTCTTATCTGCTGACATATTGATTGATTGATTGATTGATTGATTGATTGATTGATTGATTGATTGATTGATTGCTTTATTGATTGCTTTATTGATTGATTGATTGATTGATTGATTGATTGATTGATTGATTGATTGATTGATTGATTGATTGATTGTCTGTGTGTCAGACCAGACCTGAGTTAAGTAAGAATGCAACAGAAAGTGTCAAAGATTCAGATGAGGAGAAAATAACTTTTATTTTATTTTTTGCTTTTGGCTTTTTGCTTTTTTCAGATTTGATTCTGTTGGTTTTGGTATTTTTGAATCTTATTTTTCTACAGTGCAGATAAACTGTACAAATTAACAGATTAACAGAATGTTTAAAGTTTAGATTCTTTAGATGATTGTTTTAGTAGGAAATCATCACATTCACTGTTGAAGCTGCTCAGCTGCTGCGTCCTTTAACTTCCTGCCTCTGAATTCATTTAGTTTCAGTTTAAAGATGAAAACAAACGCTTGATGATTTAAAAACAGAAACATGATGAATCTGAATGAAAATGTTTTCTCTGGTTCCTCTCAGCAGCTGAGCAGCATTTGGAGTTCACTTTTCTTCTTCTGCTGATTCTACAGACGTTTTCTCAGCTGACACGATGACTCATCACAGCAGGTGAATCACAGGTAAATCAGGTTTTACCTAAGTGAGTCAGAACCAGGACCTGCAGATGTCTCTCTATCCTGCTCTGATGGTCAACATGTCCACTGGGATGGACTGTCTCCGTCTCTGCAGGCTTGTGTTTCCATGCTGTGCTGACAGAAAGATTCTGTATTTTTGCAATAAAGTGTTGAGACAAGGAGCAACAATCTGCTTTTATTTCATGAGTCTGTGAGTTCATCTCGCTCTGATCACCTGCGCTGACGTCCAATCAGATTTCTTCTTTCTCACTCAGGAGGATCTGACTGAGAAGTTCATGTCAATTTGATGTCATGTCATGACTTACTATTCTGACTTTTTTATGCCTCAATATACTATGACGTTTTTATGTCTTTTCGTGCCCTTTGATCAAATGACTTTCTATGCCTTATTATACCAGGACTTTTTTTTTTTTACTTTTATACCTTACTATAATATGACATTTTTATGACTTTTCATTCCTTATTGTTCAATGACTTTTTATACCTAAATTATGCCTTACTACACTGACTTTTTTATGACTTTTTATTACTTATTGTGCAATGACATTTTTATACCTCACTATACAATAACTTTTTATGCCTTATTATACTATGACATTTATGCCTTACTGTACTTTGACTTTTTTATGACATTTTTATACCTCACTATACTGTGACTTTTCTGACTTTTTATGTCTTATTGTACTATGACTTTTTAGTGCCTTACTATACTTTGATATTTTGATGATATTTTTATGACTGACTTTTTATGCCTCATTATATTATGACTTTTTTATGACATTTTATGCCTTACTGTACAATGACTTTTTATGCCTCACTATAGAATGATATTTTGATGATTTTACTGTACAATGACTTTTTATGCCTTACGTTACAATGAAATATTATGACTTAGTATAGTATAACTTTTTTCTTAATTTGTAAGCCTCACTATACTATGACATTTTTATGCCTAACTGTACTATGATGTTTTTATTGCTTACTATAATATAGACTTGTTAATGTACTATACTATGACTTTTTATGACTTTTTAATCCTTAATGTACTATGACTATTTATGCCTCACTATACAATTTTTTAGCCTTCATATGCTTTATTATACTATGACTTTTTTAATGACTTTTCATTCCTTATAGTACAATGACTTTTTATGCCTTACTATACTATGACATATTATGACTTATTATAGTATAACTTTTTTTCTTCCTTTTTAAGCCTGTATTATATTTTTATGCCTTACGATATGATGAGTTTTTATGTCTTACTAAACTATGACTTTTTAGTTCTTATTATACTATCACGATTTTATGCCTTACGGTACAATGACTTTTTCATGTGTTACCATACTATGTTTTTTTTATCACTTACAATATTATAAGCAATGCTTTTTATTCCTTACTATACTATGATATTTTTATGATTTTTTTGGGCTTTTTTTTTTTTTTTTTAATGACTTTATTTGGCAGTATGGTGGAGAGAGGCAGGAAGTGGGGAGGCAGAGAGAGGGGGAATGACATGCAGCGAGGGGCCGTCCGATGCGGGACTCGAACCGGGGCCGACTGCAGCGAGGACTGTAGCCTCTACACATGGGGCGCCTGACTACTTATGCCTGACTAAACTATGACATTTTAATAACTTTTTATGACTTTATATGATGAATTTTTTATGACATTTTTATGCCTTACTATACTATGACATTTATGCCTTACTATACTATGACTTTTTATGTCTTACTAAACTATGACATTTTAATAACTTTTTATGACTTTATATGATGTTTCTTAACTTTTTATGCCTAACTATACTATGTCTTTTCTCTGACTTTTAATGCCTGACTATAATATGACGTTTTTTGACTTCTTATGCCTCAGTATACCATTTCATTTTTTTTTTTACTTTTTCTGCCTTACTACAGCATGACTTTTTATGCCTTCTTCCGTTCCTGTTCTCCTTGTATACAGCAGACTTTAAACACAAGTCTGAGTTTTCCCACAGCCAAAAATACACAGCTTTTGTGGCGCGTAACGGACAGGAAGAGGAGTACAGGGATCTGACGATGGCCTTCAGTGAATAGATTGACAAGAACTGCCTCCTTATGAACACCTCCAAGACCAAGGAGATGGTCATCTACTTTTGGAGGTCTAGGCCCTTCAGCCAGTCAGCTTTCGAGTGAAGGACTTTGAGGTGGTGCACACTTATAAATACCTAGGTGTGCACCTGGACAGTAACACAGATGCCATCTACCTGAAGGGGCGGAGCCGGCTCTTTTTCCTCAGGAGGCTCAGGTCCTTTGACGTCTGCAGTGAAATGCTGCACGTTTTATCAGTCAGTGGTGACCAGTGTAACTCTTTCATGCTGCAGTCTGCGGGGCGGCAGCATGTCAGACAAACACAAAGAGACTGGACAAGCTGGTCCAAAAGGCCGGGTCGGTGCTGCAGGAGTCTGGACTCACTCAGGACTGTTGTGAAGGGAGGCATCCAATGTAAGATGGAGGCCATCTTGGACAATAACCGTCCTCTCCACAACATCCTGGCAGGACAGAGAAGCAGCTGCAGCTGCAGCAAACGTCTCATCTCACTGCAGAACAGAGAGGTTCAGGAGATCCTTTGTTCCCACTGCCATCACACTATACAACACCTCAGCCAGAGGAAGTGGACTAATGTAATTATTATTGTTTATTTATTATTAACTGTTTTTATTATTGTCATCAACAATGAGCTAATGGACACATGGATTTCCCCTAAGGGATAAATAAAGTATCTATCTCAAGTCAGTTTGACTCAAACTGAAAAGCTTTTGTCAGTTTTCATTAAGTGCTGTATCGACTGTGCTGATGTCTTTTACTGAAAATAGCCTTTTCTTGCACTGTAACCCTTTATGGCCATAAAGCTGTTTATCAATCACATACTTGTTTTAGACCGTTACTGTTATAGACAAATGGGCAGAAAGACACAGAAACCAGATACATAGAACAAGAAATATTTAATTCATAATTCAAGTCATAACAGGCCTTCAAACTGAGAAGTTTTACAAACAACCCAGACCCTGAATCCTCCAGAAACCAGAGTCAAACATGATCAGATGGACCAGAGAGTAAAAACCGACAACGCAAACAAACCAGAAATTAATCACACACGTTGAAAAGAGTCGAGCTCTCGCTGTGTGTATGTGTGTGTGTCGGGTTGTGATGATAAAATATTAAAAAGATAAAAACAGAGATTCTTCACTTCATGTTGCTCCGTCTGTCGTCCAGTTTGGTTTGATCTTCGTCCTTGTCTTCGCTCTACAGTTCGTAAAAACGCTCAATAACCTGTGTGCTGTGAAGCCAACCCCATGCGTGTGTGTGTGTGTGTGTGTGTGTGTGTGTGTGTGTGTGTGTGTGTGTGAAGAATGCTAACGGAGAGAAAAGGAATGATGTGTGTGTGTTCAGTCCCATTGGTCACACTGAAAACAAAGAGTAAAGAGTGTGTGTGGTGCAGTGAGAGTGTGTGTCGTCCTTCTCACTGTGAGTCGGGATGAGCTGAGCCCAGAAAATCGCTGCAACAAACAAACAAACAAACAAACAAACAAACAAGTTCAGGGTCCAAACAAAAACACGATATTGAAACTTCTGGTGTAGAATGAATTCATTTCAGTGGGTGTAGTCGTGGGCGTGAAGTGAAGTGAATCCATATTTATTTGTTGCATTAAATTTAATTGTTAAAACGACCAATGGAAACCATTCTGACAGTACCGTGAGTATAAACTAGGGTTGAACAGATGGCCGAGTCTGGGATCTATGATCATCCATCCAACATTGATTGCTTAAAAGTCAAGATGATATTTGACTTGTTTTTTAATATTTTATTGTGTCAGTTAATGTTAATGAAACATTCAACATTTCTCGTTCTTTAAATATTGACACAAACGTTTTAATCTGATGTTTTTTTTCTACTCACAGAAAAATCAACAGGGTGAGTGACAGTATAGTTCATGTGTATCATGTGCATCTCCATACCACATATACATTTACATCTATACTATCAAGTACCCATATGCAAATAACTATAAATAAATGTTTTCCCATTAATGTAGTAATTTATTATTAACTGAAGTATTAAATTCAGATTAAATTTGATTTGCCTGCCACAGTTTAACGTATATAACTGCATGTAATCGTATACAAATATACACATATATAAACACACACATCTATCTCTGTACATATATACTGTGTATGTATATACACACACACACACATATATACATATATATATATATATGTGTATATGTATATACACACACACACACATATATACATATACATATATAAACATAAAAATTGTATGTGTCATCTTACTGTCATCACTCAGGTTACCTATGAGAGGGAGGGAGGGAGACAGACAGAGGAGATACCTGAGGATGTTTGGCAGCTCTGGGCTCCTGTAGATGAACTTATGCTTGTAGGCCAGAGACGATGAGAAGGGAACGAACTGAACCTTGTGACCACTGAGGCTCTTTGACTGGGAGGCCATGTTGTATAGCTGATGGAGGAGGAAGATGAGGTAGAGGAGGAGGGGGTTTGGTTCAATTGTTTTCTGTTCACACAGTGTCGGGTAAAATAAAAGCATCAAGAACACGTTTATTAAATGTTGTTGTTTATACCTTCTTGCCCAGATGAAAGGGAACCACACCGTCGTCTTCAGCGTGGAGAATCAACACAGGACAGGAGATGTGATTCACACTGAGGAGACACAATTCACAGTCAGACACAGTGATGGTGATGATGATGGTGATGATGATGGTGATGATGATGGTGATGATGATGGTGTTAGTGATGGTGATGTAGCGTACATACGTGGCCTGGCATCAGTCAAAAGCCATTAAGGAAGTTCATTATAAGGACATGCAGAGTTACGGACCCCTAACTGACACTTTGCGACTCTTTCCACCATCAAACTATCAGATTGATAGGGAACAGAGACCAAAGACCCCTCCTTCACAAACAGACCATGCTGGTAGCATGGCCGAACGACACAGAACCATACCAAAGATCAAAGGGTCAGCTCCAGGGGATCAACCAATGGACACCAGATAACTGGAGAAGTGACATTTGGTTGTTTCTTGTATAGGACAAGTAACAACAAAAAGGACTGATTAACACTAAGGTGTGAATCCTGGCCTGTCTGTGCCATGCATGAGCACACACACACACGCACACACACACACACACCAACCTCTCTTCCTCTGTCCCTCTCTAGATAAGAGTCATAAACTACAACCCACATTCCAATCCTGGGTAGTGACCAGCAGAACTCTCTTCACAGACACAGATCAAAGGATGAATGTAAAATTAAATATCTAACTATTCTCTAACTCATGAGATGTTCCTATGTAATAGTTTAATCCCAAACTTCTATCCCATAGAATGTTTGAAATGTAACATGTAGATTTTAAGACAAGGTCCTTCATGTGACCATACTGTCAGCACCCTTCACACAAGGTAACACACTACATGACATCCAGAATGTGCTTATTATTATTGTTACAGTCGAAGAACTGCTGTGTAATCCATATGTATAGATTATTAGCTTTGGGAAATGTTTATATTGTTGTTTGATCAATTAACCACTTGTATCATAATTAATTCCAGGTTTGAAGGATGTAATATGAAATCAACACTCCTATTACTCCTCTCTGCTACTATTAGTGCAAGTAGTTTTATGTTATTCCATTTAATGTTTTGTGGTCATGGTGGAAGAAGGATGTGCGAGTTTATAAGTAAACTCTAGATTTAAATTATTCTAAAAGTTCAGTGGAAAATTACTCTCTTCTCCAAGTGGTAACACAGGAGAAGATGGGTGACGCCCAGGAAACATGCGCCAGCCCCCAGGGGATAAAACAGTCGTGAACCATTCACACATTGCCAAAAAAAAACCCTAATTTTCTAAGCCAAGAAGCCAAAAAAAGCCCCTTTTTCTAAGCCTATTTTCTAAGCCTGTTCAGAAGCCAAAACCAGGCCTAAGCCTAAATCAGGACGACAAGAAGATGCGAGAAGCGAGAAACGATGCAGAAACTAGAAGCTGAGATCTTTGCTCAAAGCTCAGAGTCCCGGCTCAAAGCCCGGCTCTGTAGCCATGGAAACTCTTAGCTCTAAGCTGCTCGCCACAAACTCATGGCTCTTAGTCATTTTGCACTTTTCGCGTCTTTTATTTTTCTTTGCCACAAGCTCCAAGTAACATGATTTTTGTCTACATGCGCGATCTTTTATTTTTATAAGCCAAATCAAGACCAACTGAACCAAAGCAACAGAAGTGCCTCAGAGTAATTTTGTAACTTTTAATCATCATCAAGTTTTCCTTTTTGAAGATTTTGACAACTTTAGAGTCATCTGGTCAACGCCAGCCTCCTCTAAAGTTATCCAACCAAAGAGAAGAGCATTAGAGTTTATTTCGCATCAACCCGCAAGAGACGCCAGCAGAGACACATCTGCACGACCTCCTGCAGAGAAGCCGAGCAGAAATCAAGAGGGCCCGAGACAGAAAGTCTCCTGGCAAACTCCACCAGAGCTGAACCGCTGAGACACCGGCAGAATCCGTCATCGTGATAACGGGACACGGCCTCCAGGAGAATCCACCTAGACCCCGCGTCTCCAGGGTTACCACGGCAACCACAGCCGCCTGGGTTCCAGCCGAGGGTCTCCAGCTACAGCGCAACTCACAGTAGGCCGGTCTTAACACTCTGCTCATGGCTGGGTTGATGTCGAAATATAGCAATATTTAATCATCAAACCTAATTCTTAGATGTAGCATCATTAGCTGTATAGTCATAGTGTATAGCCATAACATATTCTCTCCCACCATTGCCAACTCATCACACTGCTCATTTCATTATTATTTTCATCTTTATGATTATTACACCTTGCATTTACTCTGTAGTTTAGTTAAATAAACTCATTTATTTACACCCAGTTGTTGTCCTGTTGTGTTCTTTTGACGTAGAGACTGGAGATCCATTGAATCGAGAAGTCATGGCTTCCGATATGAGATTGATAAATTTGGCAATGAAGTAATTCATTGTTGTCCTCCTAGAGGACTGGTGCCTCATTTCAACGAGAGTAAATCATTAAATATAGCGTTAACGCTACAGTGATGATGATGGTGTTGATGATGGTGTTAGTGATAGTGATGGTACATGTGTGACATCAAAGATCAATAAACAGTGGAGTTTATAAAAAGGGAAGAAACTAATCAATACAACTGATTTCATTTTAATGAACTAAAACTTTATTATTTATCATCATGTGTTTTTTAGCAGCTGATAGACGTGTTGCTGTTTCTAGTATCTGGGAGGGAAACACCTGCAGGGTCAAAGGTCACCAGCTGTAATACGAAAATAAACATTCCTGGGATCAGTCTGTTGTGGACTTTGTCTGAGTCTGCTAATCAGCTGTTGGTCCAGAACCAGTTCACTAAGATTTTAACCCTCAGACTTTATCTGGACCTGGACCAGAACCTGCAGCAGCTCAGACTAAGTTGAGAGTTTCAGGTTCCTGCAACTTCAAAAAAGGTTCTGACTTTCAACGAGTTCATAAGTTCTTCAAAAAGCTCCTGACCAAAAACATTTCAAGAGCTCCTGAACGTTTGTTGAACTTCTAAAAAAAGTTTCTTAACTTGAAAAACAAAGAAAAAAGTTTCTGAGTTCCTAAAAAAGTTGGAATTTCAAAAACTTCTTTCAAATGTCTTGATCCTGATTAAACTCTAACAGAGAAGATCCTGAGAACTGAATTAAACTTAAGTGTCTGAGCTTCGGACAAAAGTTCATGGGGAGAGAAAGATTGGCGCCCAGTGGCTCAACTGGTAGAGCACGAACCAGTCAGGCTGAGTCCTGACCTCAGTGGCCGTGGGTTCGAGTCCAACCCGTGGCCCTCCCCCTCCCCCTCCCCAACCTTCCTGTCACTCTCTCACTGCCTCTATCCCAATAAAAAACGACCTGTGAGTCTGAATCTGAGTCTGGAAGTTAAAACTTCTGCTCTGCTTTTCAAGCTGTCGATTCTGCTGCTGTTCATCAGTTTCTGGAAAGAGAACTGAGGCAGTCGAGCTTGTGATGCTTGTGTCAAAGGTCAAAGGTCTAATGTCACAGCTGCTGAGGCTGAAGGTCACCTACTTTTCGTCGCTGGCGAAGCGGATGTTGTTGGCTGTGATGGCGTCCAGGAAGAACCAATCAAAGCCGGGCAGGTATCTGTACACCTGAGAAACATACACACATCAAATACACACCTCACCCTGTCCGCTGTGTGTGTGTGTGTGTGTGTGTGTGTGTGTGTTACCATGGAGAAGGGGTGGCTCTTGGCCTCCTCTCTGATGTTGGTGAATGGAGACTCTAAGATCAGAGCGTCAGGAGGACTTCCTGAAAACACAAGGATCAATATGAGTCCAGTCATTTAATATTCAATGTGTAATGTTTAATATTTAATATTAATTCTTCAACTGAAAACTGATCAACAGGAGGATTTAAGTGAATCTTTAATCTTTTAGACTGAGTCTCAGATAAACAAAGAACTGAGAATCAAAATTTAAAAACCTTGAAATGTGAAAATGAATGATGGTACATTAACACTGTCCAGGTGAAGTGGAACACCTGTTGTACTGATGTGGATGAGGCTAACAGGAGAAGCTAAACAGCTAAGCTAATCAATTAGCTAACAGGGAAAGCAGCTGGAAGAGTGTGTGTGTGTGTGTGTGTGTGTGTGTGTGTGTGTGTGTGTGTGTCACACCTCTGTCACACAGTCGTCTGACCAGGTTTGTGGCAACTCTGCAAAACAAGAGACAAACAATCAGATTGAATCACTGACCTTATGTGCAGGTGTGTGTGTGTGTGTGTGTGTGTGTGTGTGTGTGTGTGTGTGTGTGTGTGTGTGTGTGTGTGTGTTACCCTGTCCCCAGAGAGTGTCCCCAGATATAAAGTGGCTTTTTATCCAGACGCTCTTTCAGCCAATCATAGATGAAGAGAGCATCTGATGTCATCCCCCCCTCCGATGGAGAGCCATCCGAATCCCCCCAGCCTGCGCGCAAACACACACACACACACACACACACACACGTCAGCTGTTAGTGTTAAAGCAGCAGGTGTGTTTCTTCATGTGTGGACGAGTCAGTCTCTCACCTCTGTAATCAAAGGTGACTACATGGTAGCCTAATGAACTGAGGACCTGAAGGAAGACAGGCAGACAGAAGGTCAGTCATGTGACCTCTGGTGGTGATCAGCATGAACGTGTGTGTATGTGTGTTCACCTTGTACAGCTGGACTCTGTGGTCTCCTCCTCTGCACAAACACAACAACAAAAAGGTCAAAGGTCATACATGACAATATGGGACTGACGCAGATGTTTGCGTGTGTGTGTGTGTGTGGGTGGGAGGGGTCACCTAGTCCCTGCGTTTCCATGGAGATAGAGGATGACGGGGTGGGTGGAGCTAAACGTGGAGTCATACCATTCGCCTTCTTTCCCCTGAGCTTCTCTCCACATCTGAGCAGGAACTGTGTGCCTGCAACACACATACACTTCCTGCTTTACAGGCTCCGCCCACCTGAACCTGTCATAGGCTTGTTTGTTTGGGTGTGTGTGTGTGTGTGTGTGTGTGTGTGTGTCTTACCAGACTCCGACCTTGAGTCCAGCTTCAGGCTCCAGGTAGAGGTTGTGTGTGTGGTTCAGTCCCTGGTCCAGAGGTTGTTTCAGGTCAATGAAGTACGGCATCCTCACTGAATGGGGAGGGGTCAGAGGTCAGAGGTCACTGACAGGTAACATGACGACTGCTGCTAACTGACACACTTCTTCTGTTACACCTGCTGTCAATCTCTCTGTGAGTCCCCGCTCTATCAGGTGTCAGAAACAGAAACCTGCTGACCTCTGGATCTAAATGAGAACCAGATCCAAAACGCTCAGAACCAGGAACCTGTTGAAACAAACTGAATTATGGTTCTGCTCCTCAGCTCCTTCAGGGACAAACGTGGAACCACAAACAACATGTCGTAGGTGGGTTAAGGTTTAAAGTGAGTGTTGAGTTCAGTCGTTTTAAGATTACACTTTACAATCTCTGTATCAGTGTGTCCAAAGTAAAGCAGGGAGGCAGCTGAAGGAGGGAAACCTTTGTCACACTCACCGAAGTTTAGGAAGACGAGTTTGGCCTGGATGGATGGACAGAGTTTGATGATGAAGGGGATGGAGACGTAGACGACGAGCAGCCACAGCAGGATCCTCTTCAGCTTCCCCACCACACCCAACCTGAGGACACAACACAGTCCACATCAGACTGGACTTACTCCTGTCCTTCTGTCTCTGTGTTTGGAAGCTGATCATTTTTATCAAATAATCTCAATTATCGTCTAGTGCAGTGGTTCCCAATCTGTGGGTTGGGGCCCACTGGTGGGCCGCGAAGCTCTTACAACTGGGCCGACAAATCATTTGCAAAACAGTATAATTGTGGTGAAAAGATTTAATCATACAAAAATTAAAACATTAAAAGCCAACGACAAGAGCAGACAAACATGGTGTTCCTGTTTCCTCTCGGTCTCATTCAAATGAATTATTGGGCCTCCGTGTTGTTACGGGCTCCGACTATGACACCAACATTTCAGACTGAACATCAACAACACACAGTCATCATTCATAAAACATGATCATTATGTTTTAATATAAGAGGAGTTTCACAACATCCAGGTGAACCTGAGCCTGGTCCATCCATTTATATCCAGATCCAGTTCCCAGACCTGGATCTGTCAGTTCCCAGACCTGGATCTGGACTGTGTAGAAACAGGAACCATCAGGAATCATCAGAGGAAATGATCAAGTTCAAACAGCTGCAACCTCTTTAATCTTTAATCTCCAGATTCGATTTCTCACTTTCTGCTGCAACACTCAGTTTATTTTAGTCCCGACAGGTTCAAGCTCTCTGTGTGTGTGTGTGTGTGTGTGTGTGTGTGTAAGCTGAGCTCTGATAACACTGCTGCTGTTACAGGATCCAGGTCTGAGGACTTGAATTATTCATGTGAACAGACTCTGCATCTTCAGAGTGAAACTTCTCCATGTTAGAGACCAGTAATCTGATTAAAACAACGTCTTCAACCTGATTACATCATTAAAAATGGTCTTATACCTGAATCCTCATCATGTTAGTTTAATTGCAACAATTGAAAAAAGACCAAATTATTAATTAATCAATCCTAAAACTTCCTGGGACCTGAAGGTTTTACTGGGACCTGAAGGTTTTACTGGGACCTGAAGGTTTTACTGGGACCCAAGGGACCTGGGTGATAAACTGCTGTGTCAGATACAGAGTGTGTTCAGGGCTCAGATCAGGTTTCTAGATGTTTCTGAGATGATTGGAAATAATTTAATGATGTTTGTGTGTAAAATAATATTCAGTTCAGAATCAATTACAAGTCCTGGTTTTTGTGTTGATGCTGACATGGACTAGTAAAGGACATGTAGAGGACTAGTAAAGGACTAGTAAAGGACATGTAGAGGACTAGTAAAGGACATGTAGAGGACATGTAGAAGACTAGTAAAGGACATGTAGAGGACTAGTAAAGAACATGTAGAGGACATGTAGAGGACTAGTAAAGGACATGTAGAGGACTAGTAAAGGACATGTAGAGGACATGTACAAGACTAGTAAAGGACATGTAGAGGACTAGTAAAGGACATGTAGAGGACATGTAGAGGACTAGTAAAGGACATGTAGAGGACAGATCCAACACGTCCACCTCCTCCATCAGATCAACTGTTCTCAGTTCTGATGTTTGTCCATGAAGAAGAAGAAACTGTTTTTTATCAAAATCAGTGTTTCAGATCTGATCCTTCATTAAATCCCTGCACCACAGTGTGTGTGTGTGTGTGTGTGTGTGTGTGTGTGCACGTGCGTTTCGTGCATGTGTGTGTGGTCAGTATAACGTGTGTGTCCAGCAGCAGCTGGCACAGAGCCTGCAGTATTATTAGCTGGTGTGGAGCTGCATGCTGCAACCTCAAGGTCACACAGAGGTGAGCCCACCGCAGAGAGGGGGGAGGTGTGTGTGTGTGTGTGTGTGTGTGTGTGTGTGTGTGTGTGTGTGTGTGTGTGTGTGTGTGTGTGTGTGTGTGGGGGGGGTAAGGCTGCAGGACGTACTAAACCCCGTCAGTCACCAGAGACAGAACTGGCAGTGGAGGACTGAGGTGTGTGGAGGAGGACCTGGACTACAGGCTACTGCTAATCATTATTTTAATTATCAATTATTTTATTGATTATTTTTTCAATTCACTGATTGGTTTACAAGATGGCGGTTTGCTGAGTCTGAGGAGATGTTTCAAACCTCTTGACTCACAAAAACCAAAGAGATTCTGTTTAAAGCAGCTAATTGTAAGTTGTTGCTAATGCTACATAGCTAGCATTAGCATTAGCATCCATTTAATCACCAGACTAGAAGAAACGCTGTAAACTTCATCTCTTTATTCACCAACATCTGTCTCCAGAGGTGGAAAACAACACTCTTATTTTGCTTCTATTTCTACTTCTCTTCTTCTACTGAAGTTAGCATGCTAGAAGCTAGCTGGAGCCTGGTCGGACTGTTAGCACGTAGTCTCCAGTCTGACCTGCAGACGTAGCTGCTCAGAGAACGTGTTATAACCTCTATATAATAAACACAACAGTGGCTGAAGCTCTTGGTGAGACTGCACAGTAAACAGTTGCTAATGCTAACGTTAGCTACGTAGAAATAGTAAAACTTAGAAACAGCTCCTTTAATATGTTGGAAGAGTAAAACAATATAAACACATGTACAAAACTGGAACCAGTGAAGTTCTGCTTTAAAAAAACATTAATGAAAATAGTTCAGATTAGTTTTCTGTCGGTTGTAGCAGCTGCTGGATCCTGATCCTGAACCAGAGAACCTGTTTAACGATACGATGACTACGATCAAAGATCCTCTCTACAGAAGACATCACATTACAGGCAGCACCAATGGGTGTTGTCCCCCTCAGCCCCGCCCTCAAGCGAAGGCAACTGACATGAAATGTGACTGTAGCTAATATTAAAATTTATCCCTGTCTAGACTTACCTCTCTGCATCCTTTGGGAAAGAAAAGACGGATCTGTTTTTCTTGTTATTACAGCACAAAGCTCAGACTGATGGATTACTTGTCCCTGCCAAAACAATACAACAATAGACGAGACAACATGGACAAATTTGGGCCTTTTTGCCGCTGTTTCTATCTGCTAACGACATCTGATCAGCCCAGTACAAAGTCATGTCAATTTAAGAGGCTAATAATCTGTTTTAGCAGTTGTTAAGCAAAGAAACAAGTTTTATTTAAGTTTTAAAGTTTAATCCATGGTTTATTGTATAAGTAAGTCAATCCAAAAATAACCAAGAGTATGGCACTGAGACAGAGGCAGGTCTCCAATAAAGTACATTTTGATGTCAGAATGTGGCTTTTGAAAACTGGGTCCAATATTTACTTTGGTGACTATGAAGCCAAAGAATCTGTGATAATCTGTGATCTCGTTCACTTCGCCCATCGGAATGAAAACACTCCTTCTGGTCTCCTAAAGGGGCGTGGAGGTGGAGAAACCCACGTCACACAGATACAGGAAATAAACGGAAATCTGACGTCTCAGTTTCTCTACTGTCTCTGCTACGATGCTGATGAGACAGGAAGTAGAGCAGAGACACATCTGATGTATTTGATCTAATTTATTAATTTGAATGTTTTTAGCTCTGACGGTTATTATTCCACTGTGGTTCAGACGTTCATGTTCTCCTCAGGATAAACCCTAATAACTGATCATCCTCTGACGTTTCCTCTAGCACCACCATAAAGTCACATTTGAATTAGTCTGACACTTTGGTTTATGATCAAACACCTGCAGAACTACTGATGTTCCCATCATCCTCAGCTGGACTCATGTGTTTACTGCTAAATAGCTAATGTTAGCGTGCTAACACTCATCGCAGTTTCTGCTCAGTTTGTATTTGAAATACTCGTCTCTTAATGTCCCACCTAGTGCAGGTTTAACCTGATCTTAGATTCAGATACATGAAGATTCAAACAGCGTCACTCTGTGCCAGATTATTGATCAGAGATTATTGATTGATTATTGTCATGCAGCAGAGTCTCATCCTTTAGTCTGAGGAGGAATGATGAGCTCAGTAAGATTTTGAGAGCTGAGACCAGGTCTATACAACACCACACACTCAGGATGACTGTGCATCCTCCACACACACACACACACACACACACACACACACACACACACACACACACACACACACACACACACACACACACACACACACACCACACACACACACACACACTCACACACACACACACTCACACACACACTCACACACACACACACACACACACACAAAGCAACAACAACTCTGACACATTCAGCAACAAACACTCCTTTGTTTACATGAACACAAGTAATCAGGTTACAGGACATCTGTTTATATTATATTTTATATTACAGGCTCAAGATCCTGATCTGAAATGATGATAAAAACATCTCAGATAGAAGATACAGGTGTAGATTTAATGAGGAAAATACCTTGTTAACATTTTTCTGAATCTTCACGTTTAGTTTATAATGTGAAACCAACATGATATAAAACACAAACTTCACTGACACACTGTACATTAATATATTTACATTAGGATTGTGTTAATGTCAAGCATCAACTCTGAAGAACCAGAAGCTGCAGTTCCTCTAACGACCACTAGAGTCTGGCTCCAACAGTGAGTCAGTCCCCATAGACTCCCATGTTAAACTGTCCAACTTTACAGCAGAAATCAACATGTTTACAGCCTGGTACAAAAACTGTTCTGGTCTCTAGAGCTAATTTCCTCCTTCATGACACCTGTTTATATAACTCACCTGTTTATATAACTCACCTGTTTACATTTTATTAAGGACTACAGTTATAGAGGATTGAGGGCGTGGCCTCTTTGAGTGGCAGGTGGGTGAGCGTATGCTTGCCACAACTTGCTCCACTCTCGCCCGCCTCTTTGACCATATTTTAATTAGCTGGTAGTGAGGGGGCGGGGTCAGACACTGCCAATACGGCAACAGTGGAGCAGCTCACTCTGAGCTTCAGAAACCTGTGGGTGATGTCACAACGGCCATCTTTGTTTACAGTCTGTGCTTCATGTGTGTGAATCTATTTTAATTTTTTTAACTAACACTTTCCTGACTTTGTTGTATTTTTACTGTATGATAAAAATAAAGTATTTTTATTTCTATTTCTATCTATTTGAATTCTTCTTTGTTGGTAATAATGTAGATTTTAAATTAAATCATCTTTTCATTGTTCAGTCAGAAAAAGTACATGTTTATAAAAAGCCTGTATAGCTGTTCTGAACACACACTGTAAATCAGACTGAAAGCTGGTCGTCATAGAAACGGGGGTAAAACCATCAGGATAATTATCATCTCAACGGTGGGTACCTGAGCAGTCAGTCCTCTGCCCTGGAAAACCCCCCCCCCAACACACACACACGCACGCACGCACACACGCACGCACACACACACACACACACACACACACACACACACACACACACACACACGCACGCACGCACGCACGCACGCACGCACGCACGCACGCGCGCGCACGCACGCACGCACGCACGCACGCACACACACACACACACACACACACACACACACACACACACACACACACACACACACACACACACACACACACACACACACACACACACACGATGAGGAAGTGATGAGTAAGTAAACAGGAAGACAGACTCAGCATCAGCTCTGAGGTGACAGCAGCTCTGACACAGAAGCAGGAGCCATGTTTTTATTTATCATTATTTATGATGTGACACATGGATCTGAATCCAGCTGCTGCCTCAGTATCAGTGAGGATCAGAACATCTGGATCCCTGTCTGGTGTTTAAAATCAAACCATCAACTTACTGATTCCAAACTAATCAGAGTTTAGATCCATAAAAAACTGATCTGATTTATTTCAGGATTCAAGCCTGAGCTGAACATCCTGTGACCTTCAAATTAAAAGCTTTCTTGTCAAGTGCTCTAACAAACATGTAGAGTGTGTCATTTTATTCGGCTAGGTTCAGTGGAGTAACTGACACACACTCATAAAGCATTTACAGAAATACAACACTTTCAATAACTGAAACTATATTTATCAAATGATATGAAATAAGTGAAACACAAGGTTTTGACTTGATTCAACTCTTTCATTTTTCTCTCCGTCATCTCACCTCATAGACAAACCAAAGACAGAGCAGAGTCACGTCACATGAGCACCTCCTACACAGGTGAGTGTCAGGTGATCACATCATCCATCAACCATATTCTACCTAAGGCCAGTTTCCTTGAATTAATATTAATATTTCATAAATCAAATGAACATAATTCATAATCAAACTTACACATTTTTCTAATTCAACTTCAAACTCTTCACATGGCTCCAACAGACAGTTTCCTCCCTCATTAATGGTTTTAAATCACTAACATGAACACATCACTTTTCACACACAGTCCAAAGTCTGTTTCGATCTTTCTTCTTCTCTGTCCCCATCAGACGGCGACTGTGACAGATTCAGACCCGGAGCTCCGAGGTTAAAGATCAACAGTCGAGTCTGAATTTCCCCAAAATCGACTTTCTGCCGTCAGAACGAGTGAGATCCATGACGGCAGCTCAGATACAGAAACTCAGACCTCCTTTATCTGCAGCAGCTCATGTCTGCCAAAACAACACAATACTACAGATACACTGTCAGGGGTCAGAGGTCAGGAGACAGAGTCAGGAGGGTGAGTGGGTTTAAAAACTCTGGGGGTCACCTGAGGTCATGTGAGGACTGAGACGCTGACTCAGTCAAGCTGAGACTTCTTCTTTCAGTTTGAGAGAAGTGATGACGCTCAGGGATCAAACCCGTGACCTGAGCCTCACACACACGTCAGCACAGTGATGTCACTTCCTGTCTGACTGAACAGAGCCAAGATCCAGAGCTAAACTCTGGTTCTGGACCCTCCTCCTCGGTGTCAGTCATCTGTTGCCGTGGTGATGATCTGATTTAAAGCAGGTCAAAGACCAACTTCGCTCTGACTGATCTGCTCTTCTCCTCCTCTGTTTCATGTTGTTGTTCTCTCTGGTATATCTGGTTCTGGTCGAGTCGCCACACCTGATGTTAGAACTCCACCTCTCACTGTGTAATGATGGAGTCACGTGTGTGTTTGCTGACGACTGTGAGGATCACACAACCGACGAAACAAATGCACCTCCTCCTCCTCAGAGGAGTGAGTGTCTGTCTGACAGGTTAGCTCTGAGGCTAACGTTAGCATCACTCTGCACTGATGAAGTTACCTCAACACTATCTGTGCATCCTCACCTGTCCCACCTGAGCAGCAGAGTGGGGGGAGAGAGCAACACACTCAGTCCGTTAGCAGGTTAGTGTTTGTGTGTGTGTGTGTGTGTGTGTGTGTGTGTGTTCAGGTGGACTTCCTGTGTGTAATCTGAGAGACGCTCTAATAAGGATTAGACTGACGACGTTCACCTGACAGGACGCAGCAGATTATTTAGAGGTGAACTGACACTAAACTACGGCAAGTAATGTGGGTCAAAGCCGATACTGATGGTTAAACTGTTAACTTCCTGCTGATCAGCTGACCTCTGACCTTCATGGACTCTGAGGTCACCACCATCTGAACTGTCAGAAAGTGGTATCAAAGCAACAGAGAAAAATAAAAAAGATTCTGTTTAAACCTGAGAAACGACACATTTTCCTTAGAAAACAACTACAACAATGAATCAGTTTATCACAATAGCTGGTAGCTGATTCATTTTCTGTTGATCGACTAATCGATCGATCGTTGCAGATCAGCTGATCAGGGAACAAACTTCTGTCTGTTTCGGCTTTCATCCAAACTACAGCTGCAGTTTTCTTTCCAGAACTACAGTGAAGAAGGAATAAAGCTGCCCAGACACCGCAGGGTTAATGATCCTCTTCATTATCAATTATCAATATTTTCTCAATCAGTACATTCATTGCTTGGTCTTTAAAATAGTGGAAAACAGAGAAAATGCTGATAAATGAACAACCCTGACCCTAACCTTCTGATACAAAAAAAATAACCGAAGCAATTAATTCATTATCAAAAGTTCCCGATTCATTTTTAGTTGAGCAACTAATTGATTGATTGATTGATTAATCATTTCAGTTTTACAGGATTAAAGTGAGTTTTCTCTGATCATCTCAGTCAGGTTCAGGAGTCAGAATCTCCCTGATCAATCTTCATTGATATCAGATCAATAACTGATGATTTGACAGATAAAAATATACAAAGAAAAGAAAAGTGAATTGAATGAGTTTGGTCATTGTCAGTCAGTCAGAGGTCAGAGGTCTCAGGGTCAAACACAACTGAAGACTGTTCAAACTCATCTGCAACTTCCAGTCTGACCAGCCGCTCAGTCTCAATGAAACCAGTCAGACCAGCTCACTGGAGTCAGATCAATTGATCAGACTGGTCTGATCTGGTGTTTGAAGTCGGCTCCTTTTCTGTATCTTTAAAAAAATCTCAGTGAAACCATATTAATAAATAAACAAATAAAGTTTCTGATGACAATCTTGTCTATCAGGTTGTTTTGGAGAAAATATTAAAAATGTTTTTTTTTTTTAATTCATATTAAATTATATCCAATATCAAGGTAAAGACTCTATAAATGCAATTATATTATTTCTTCCATTTTATTTATTCCTTTGCGGATGTTATTTATTTTGTAATGTTATTATATACTGTATGTGTCAGACATTCAATTCATTTTTCAATGTCTTGATTTATTATTTCATTTATTTCATTTTCACGTTATTATTTTTACTGTGTTTGATTCTTAACTCAGTTTCTTCAGTTTGTTTGGTAAATGGTAAATTATTTTTATTGATTATTTTTAAAGGATAAATCTTGAATAAGAACCAGCAGTAAACACACATCAGAACTAAGTTTAAGGTGTTGTTCACTGTGTTTGTGAATAATCTGAATTTCTTTTCTTCCAGTACAGAAACTCTTCAAACTATTTGACTCAACATCAGCGGATTATTTAGATTTTTGTTTAAACTGCAGTAACATGATGTTTTATGATGTTTCCATCAGTTTGTTGTTGTGTCATGTGAATAAAAACAATCAGTCCAGGTGCTATCACACCTGCCCCGGGTCCCGTTCTTACCTCCTGAACGGTTTCCCCATGCTCCGCTCCTCTGCCGGGCCCTGCCGGTCGTCGGCTGCGAGCCCCGCTGCTCCCCTGCCGGGACGCTGCTTCAGGTCCGGGTCGCTGTCCAGCAGAGTGCCGGTGGTCCCGCTGTCAGGCTCCGCAGTCACCGAGTTATTCCGTTTTCGCATCCCTGGAAACGTTGAAGGAAACAAGTGTAAACGACAGAAAACCGAGCGAATGACGAGCCGTCACTGCGGGCCTGTCAGCGGGGAGGAGGCCGTTATCCTGCCGGGAGACGGCGCGGTGAGAGCCGGTGAGGAAGGAGCGAAGTCCCGGCTGTGCCTCCAGCTGCTCGGCGCTCCGCACTGAGACCCGCAGAGAGCAGCTGATCCGCACCGAGCTGCCGTAGCCAATCACAGGGCAGGAGCACAGCCGCGTGGTCTCACTGTGCTGCGTCCACGGTCTCTGGGGAGCGTCGGAGCAACGACAACCAAAACAAAACCGGTTTATGTAAATTTAAAAAAACTGAGCTGGTGCATGATGCCTTCAAATGCTCCTCGAAAGATTAGTCCAACAAAAGAAAGGTTTAAAAACAGACTGTGGGCTCTCACAGAATCTGATGTGTGTTGGTGAGCAGCTGCAGATATTTAACACTGTGATATATAAGAAGTGGCAGAAAAATTAAACTGCCAGCAATCCTGATAAATCATATGAATTTCTAACAGTGAGAACACCAATGTGACATTCTGACCTTCTCCCAATTTATATTTACTTTTATGTTCTAGTTAAAGTCAGCGGTTGAAAATAACAAGTACATTTACTACAGTATTTCCATTTTCTGTTACTTTATACTTGAACTTGAACTACTGACAGCTGCAGGTACAAGTTACATTTTACATTAAGATTTTACAAAATTAAAAAATATGAAATCTCATAATAGATACAACACATTGTTCAACACTAAACCAATGGTTTCCATCGTTTTTTGCTTGTAACTTACTTAAAGAATAATTTGAATGAAAGATTCTTACTCATACTTTACTGTACTATAACAACATAACTATTTGAGGCTCAAACATTTAAATTTATTCAATATTTTCACAAAAATAAAAGGTAAAGAAATCACTGAATCAGATCTTTGTTTCTTCTTCTTTCCTCTCCCATGAATCATCTGACGACCTCTCAGATTTAACTGGTGACCCTTTGGAGGGGCGCGACCCCTACGTAGGAACCACTGGACTCAACTATCTAAACTATACATGTATAATATAATTGTATAATATATTTTATCACTCTTACTACGACTGAGTATTTCTACTGTGTAGTGCTGATACTTTTACTTCAGTAAATAAGCTCATTACTTCTTAAACCACTATTAGATTAAATAGGACTGTAATTTATGATTACTTACATTATTGATTTTTTTTATTAATTAATCATTTCATGTATGCCACATAAAAAAATGTCTATCATGGCTTCACAGAGCCAAACGTGCTGCATTCAATGTCTTGTTTTGTTTGATCCAAAGCCTAAAAATATCTAGTCTATGATGATATAAAACAAAAATAGGAAGAATATCTGGCGTTTTTTCACTACCTTTGCTTGGAAATGACGATTAATTGATTATCAAAATAGGTGTCGATTACTTTTCTGTCAATGATGAACCGACTAATGGTTTCAGCTCTAGACTTAAACCAGTTCTTCCAGTGAAATCAAAACGGAAACGTTCCAGATGTAAAACAAAAACAATTACCATTTCAATCCTGAAAAGAACCAAGTTTTCTTGGAGAAGTTGTTTTTTCCTTTGGATATTGAACGCAGCAGTAAATGGAGCAACAAAGTTAGCAGCGAAGCTAATCGGCTTCACCGAGAATCGACGTGACCGAACTATAACACCCACTTTTCCTAACAGTTTTATAACAACACGCAGACCCGGTAACGGAGCCCGTTTCCGCCTCTGGTGGCTCTTTGCCGCCACTGGACCAGTCTGACAGGTTTATTTGTAGCCGGTGTTGCTAAACGGAAATGCCACCGCGGGTTAAAAACGTTGATCTTCCGGTGATAAACAGCTGATTAACCTTCATAATTATCAATATAAATAAAACACACACCCTCACCTTTCAGTCTGCGAGGATACAGCGGCTTCACAACATAACTTTGGTAAATTTAACTGTTAAAACTTGTTTAGCAGCGACGGCTCGTTTCGCTGATTTTGTCCTAAACCGGCTTCCGGTGTGATACGTCATCTAGTCACATGATCACAACACGGCGCTCCGGTGATTTAGCCGCGAAACGGAATACGTCCTCCTCCTCCTCCGTACGAGTCCAGGGTTTTATGGCAGCATAAAGATTTAATTCATTAATTTCTGCTCCGTGTGTTTGTGGTTTCCCGCCCCAGGATGTTTTGTGAGAAAGCCATCGAGTTAATCAGAGAACTTCACCGGATGAACGACGGACAGCTGCCCGCTTTTAACGTGAGTGTCCCCCGCTGAGGTGAAGTTCCGTCTCTGTAGCTCAGAACCGGCCAAACTCCGTTTAAAAATCTTACATTTTTTATTCTGCTGCTTATTTACAGTAATACACACGTCTCAGAAAAATTATTAATAGATTTTAAACAATATAGAAAACTGACTCACATTTCGGCTCCTGACGTGAACTCCGATGATCGGGTTAGAAAAGTTTCACATTAAATTATTAATATTCAGATGACGTTTGGTCGTGTAACGTTTACTGTTTATGCCGAATGATCCGTCCGCTGGTAATATTAGCCTCATACATGTGTAAAGTCATCTCCTCAGGCGGTGCATGCTAATAACGATAAACCAACATTAAACCGGTGGAGTTCTGAATCAAGTCCGGCACCGTGTCTCGTTTCAGGAGGACGGACTGCGGCAGGTTCTGCAGGAGATGGAGGCTCTGTACGAGCAGAACCAGAGCGATGTGTAAGGAACCACTTTACTGTCTTATTTCATGTTATAATATGAAATCAGATATTCATATTTTAATTATATAAATAGTAGTTAAATTTAGTGAGAATGTAATGAGAGTTTGAGAGCGAGTTTTCTGTTTTAAGTTTTATTTGTTTAAAGGTTATTAAACAGCTGGATCTGGATCCTGTGATATTTCCACCATTAAAGGTGAAACTAATATGATATTTTAGTTTTCAAAATAATGACGGAGTCTCTTTAAGAGATTTTTCTTCCGTTAAACTTTGGTTAGTTCTAGTTTTATTTTTATTTTTGACTGCAGGTAATAATTATGTTCACTGTTAATTAATTTGAACATTATAATTGATTAGTTGTTATATAAAGTGACAGTCCTTTATAATGTAAATACAGGTGCAGGTAACATCTGTAGGCGTCTAGTTTTACTGGACCAACAGTTCAAGACTAGACCAGACAAATATACTTAAAAATTAATTAAATGATAAATTCATTAGCAAAACTAGAGCTGAAATGAATCAATTAATCAATTATTTGATCAACAAAAAATAAAACATTTTCATCTATTTTCATAATTGATCAATAATTTTTCAAACTTTTCAATTAAAAACTGTCAAATCTTCAGTGTTCAGCTTCTTTCTGTGTTACATCAGTGAGTTGATCTACTGATCAGCTGATCAGTCGGTCTGAGAGCTTTAAAAACAAATACAATATTAAAGTCAGTTGTATATGTGACTGGTGACCAGTGAAGGGAGACCAGTACACCTGTACAGGTGTGTTCTCTCCTGGAGCTGCAGGTGCGTTCAGATGATAAAACAATTGTCTATTTCTCTTTCAGTAACGAGGCGAAGTCTGAGGGTCGAGCTGAACTCATTCCCTCAATCAAACTGCGGCACTGCTGCCTGCTGAGGAACCAACGCTGCCTCACCGCATACCTGTAACCACCTGACACATCTGTACACACCTGTAACCACCTGACACACACCTGTAACCAGCTGTATACACACCTGTAACCAGCTGACACATCTGTACACACCTGTAACCAGCTGACACACACCTGTAACCAGCTGTATACACACCTGTAACCACCTGACACATCTGTACACACCTGTAACCAGCTGTATACACACCTGTAACCACCTGACACACACCTGTAACCAGCTGTATACACACCTGTAACCACCTGACACATCTGTACACACCTGTAACCAGCTGACACACACCTGTAGCCAGCTGTATACACACCTGTAACCACCTGACTACACATCTGTACACACCTGTAACCAGCTGTATACACACCTGTAACCACCTGACACACACCTGTAACCAGCTGTATACACACCTGTAACCACCTGACACATCTGTACACACCTGTAACCAGCTGACACACACCTGTAGCCAGCTGTATACACACCTGTAACCACCTGACACACACCTCACACACACCTGTAACCACCTGTACACACCTGTAACCACCTGACACACACCTCACACACACCTGTATCCAGCTGTATACACACCTGTAACCACCTGACACACACCTGACACACATCTGTACACACCTGTAACCACCTGACACACACCTCACACACACCTGTAACCACCTGTACATCATGTGACCTGCACTCCCTTACTGTCTGTCACCTCTGTGGTCCAGACTGAAACTTCTTGTTGTCTAGCGCCACCACCAGGTGAACATCATTAGTGAGGAAATGATAATCAGTGATCAATCAATAATAAAATCAATGGTCTGTTATTTTGAGGTATGACCGGCTGCTGAGGATCAGAGCTCTGAGGTGGGAGTACGGCAGCGTCCTTCCAGCCAATGTTCGCTTCCACATGTGTGCAGAGGAGGTGAGACAGCGGGGGGTTCTGATGAAAGGTGCCTCCCAGCTGCATTATGGGAAATGTAGGATCCTTGGTTTTCGGTTCTCAGCAGCAGCTTCTATTTGATCCCGTTTGTTTCTGTTTCAAATCTAGAATCAGCTGATGATGTGTGTGTGTGTGTGTGTCTGTGTGTGTGTATGTGTGTGTGTGTGTGTGTGTGTGTCTGTGTGTGTGTGTGTTTCTGTCTCTCAGCTGCAGTGGTTCACTCAGTATAAAAAGTCTCTGGCCTCCTTCATGCGTTCTCTGGGGGGAGGGGAAGGTCTGGACATCACTCAGGACATGAAGCCTCCAAAGAGTCTCTACATCGAAGTGAGACGCTCAGTCAGCTATTTGACCTTTGAGCTCCAGTCTGACCTCATGATGCTGACTCCGCCCTGTCTGTGTTCTTCAGGTGAGGTGTTTAAAGGACCACGGAGAGTTTGAGATCGATGACGGGACGGTGATTTTGCTGAAGAAGAACAGTCAGGTGAGAATCTCCAGTCTGGATCCTCAAGTCCTCAAGTCCAGGGACCAGTTACACAAAACACCTTCAGTTAAAATTATTCAGACAGGTGAAGATTCAGGCAGGTGAAGATTCAGGCAGGTGAAGATTCAGACAGGTGAAGATTCAGGCAGGTGAAGATTCAGGCAGGTGTAGATTCAGACAGGTGTAGATTCAGACAGGTGTAGATTCAGACAGGTGTAGATTCAGGCAGGTGTAGATTCAGGCAGGTGTGGTTGTGTAGCAGTGTCACAGGAAGTCCTCACGTCAGCGTCCGTCTCTCCGTCCTCAGCACTTCCTGCCACGGTGGAAATGCGAGCAGCTGATTCGTCAGGGCGTCCTGGAGCACGTCATGTCCTGAGGCCTCGACGTCAGAGAGCAGAGACGAGGACCGAGCTAAACCCCACCCCCTCCATGTGCGTTCTTTATTTTAACAGCGGACAGATGTTGAAACGACACAGATGTTCACATCCTCCAGGACGAAGTTTGAGGATTATTGTGACGAAAAATAAAAAGTTTTTTTCTAAACTCTGCGTCAGTTTGTGAAGAAAACAAACAACAATATGAGTCGAATAAATAAACAAATACATAAACAGCTGATCCACAGAGTGAGATAAAAACATAATTTAATATGGTTTTCATATGACATCATCATCATCATCATCATCGTACATCAACAAGGTGACGCCCACACAGGTGAGTTTGGTTTGTGGCACCTGAACAGGAAGGAGAGGAGGAGCAGGAGGTCTCACTCTGAGGGAAAAACACAGACTGAAACCAGGACAGCAGCTGCTTGCAGACACTCAAATGTCTCCTGACCCCTGACTCCACCGTTCACCAAAATAAAAGTCTCACTTTGACATTGACATTAAAAATAACAATAAAAATATATAAAATAAAGTAACATAATACCCTCATGGCTGAAATACTTCAGAGTAGTGCCCACCTGTGGAATGCATAGGTGTATGTGTGTGTGTTCAGTTTCTCTGACGCAGCTTCGGGGGGGGGGGCTCATCCACCACCTGTGAGGAGTCATTGACATCTCACCTGAACGTTTCCAACAACTGTTCTCGAAAAAAAATCTGATGTTTCGAGAATAAAAAGGTTAAAAAACTTTTTAAATTCAATAAAATCTTTACATGAAAACAGATTTTCAGAATAAAGTTGTAATTTGGGAATATTATAATATTTCAAGTCTTAATTTTACAACAAAACATTTCGTAATGAGTCATAACTTTCCATCAGACAGGTGTCAGGTGACCTTTGCCCTGAGTGGTTTAACACAACAAAACAAACGTCTCCATTTTACTCTCAAAATATGAATTTATTTTGAAATGTTGCTGTTCTCCTTCAACAATTTTACGTCCAAATTTGTTTTTACTCATGAAATTAATTTTTTCATAAAGTCTTGACTTTGTTCTTGAAATATTTGAACCTTTTCCTCAAAATAATGTTTTTTTTTTCAGTTTTATTTGTGCCACTTCAGATTTTTCTCGTCACGTCAGAGTGTGTGTCGTGTGTCAGAGCAGGTCTAAGATCTGTGTGTGTTTGTTGTTGTTATTCTGTTTTTATGGAGGCTATGCTAACAGTTTCCCTTTGCTTCCAGTCTTTGTGCTAAGCTAGGCTAACCACACAGGCTTGAAGCTGATCTCAGACCAGCTGCTGATCGGATGTTCAGCTACGTGGCGAGCGAGGCGGGGACAATTTCTCTCAGCAGCTTGTTGAGGGCGGCGACCTTCTCCTCCAACAGGAAGTTCTTCTTCTCTGCGTTTTTCTGCCGCTGCTCGGTGACCTGCAGCGCTTTCATCAGCTGAGAGTTCTCCACGTACAGATCCTTGAGCAGCGCGGCAGACTTGTTGTTCTTCACCAGCTGCAGAACACAGAACATGGAACACAGTCAGAGTGCACAAAAGTATGTGGACGGCTCAACATTAAATGTAAATGAAACAGATCCAGACAGGAAGTACAGATGCAGCAGATGTGGACGTTCCCCTGGTGAAATGAGAACCTGTTTGAAGACTGACCTGCTCTTTGAGCTGCTGCACTTTCTCCTGCAGGACCATCCGGACCCCCTTCAGTTTGGTCTCCAGGTCCTCCATCCTCTGCTGCAGGGAGGCCAGGGCCTTCTCATACTGATCCTGACACACACACACACACACACACACACACACACACACCTGTTGCTCTCTGAACTTCCCACTGTTAGCATTAGCATGTTGCTAGGCTAACCTCTGACCCCTGTTTACCTGCTTGATGCTGATCTGAGAGCTGCTCTGCTGGGCATGGAGCCTCAGCGTCTCCTCCAGCTGTTGACTCCTCCTCTGCTCCTCCTCCAGCCGGACCTGCAGCAGCTCCACCTCCTCCCTGCGTCCCTCCCCCATCCGCTCCCGCAGCTGCTGCAGCTGCCGCAGGTGCTGCGCCTGCACCAGACTGAGCGCCGTGTCGGCCCGCGCCGCCTGCAGGGACGAAGATGGAGGTCAATGTGTTGTTCACGTCACAGTCTGACGGTCAGAGTCCTCCGGCCTCACCTGGTCCTGCGCCTGCATCCGGGCCGTCTCCAGCTCCCTCACTTCCGTCTTCAGGTTCTGCTGCTCCTGGGTCAGTTTGTGGACCTCCAGACCCTGGACCTGCAGCTCCAACAGCTGGAGACAAGATCACATTCACAGGTGAGCAGAGACCATCACCTCAGCTCAGGTGTTACAGACAGGTGCGTCTGGTACCTTGTTCTGGAGCTCCTGGTTCTGGACTCTCAGTCTGCGGATCTCCTCCTGCAGGGTGATGGAGGCCTGCTCCTCCTGCTCCTCCTGGGCCCGACAGAGCTCCTCCTTCTCCTTCATCAGCTTCCTGACGCCGCTCTCCAGCTCCTCCACCTGAGAACCACCACAGCACAGGAGGCAGAGAGTTCAGGAGGTCTGGACCCGACACCTGTGTGAGGACCGAGCGGGTCCAAACACTTGATGACAGAAGGTCACCTGACCAATCACAGAGGATCATTTACTGAAGTAAAATCACCGTGACAACAAACAAACCACTTCCTGTAGTTACACTATCACAGTAAAACCACTTCCTGTAGCTAAAGTACTTCATTGTGCAGTAAACTGTTTCCTGTCACATGTTTTAATCATCTCGTGACCTCGTTGGAACAAAGTGGAGGATCAATAATTAACGAGCTATCTGACCCACTGTCTAGGGATCAGTTTCCCTCCTGACCTTGTTGTGAGCGTCCTGCAGCTTCCTCTGCAGGTCAGTCACTTCCTGGGCGTGGCTGAGTTTCTCCTGACTGACGGCGTGGAGCTGAGAGCGAAGCAGCTCCGCCTCCGACTCCAGAGAGAGAAGACACTGCTGCAGGTTCTCCACCTGAAGGAGCAGAGACACGGTTAGTTTCTGATGCTGTTGTTTTTAACTAGTGGTTTTTTCTGGTTTTGTAGTTTTATTTGTGACCTTGTTGTTTCGCTCGTCGGCCTCTCTCAGTAGTTTTGCCTTGTCATCCCCCAGCCACTGAAGCTTCAGCGTCACCGTGCTAAGCTCCGCCTCCACCTCCGACAGACGATGCAGCTGAGAAATCAACAACAACCGGTGAAGAGTCTGAAACATGAAGCCGCTGTGTGGACGCAGCAGTGAGGATCAACCTGATGTGTGGCAGGTCTTCATCCATTGTTTACGTCACGTGACCCCTTGCAGCATCACAGCTGTGGACTTTTTAATGACTCGTACCTTGTCCCTGCAGCAGCTGAGCTCTGTCTCCAGCAGCTGTCTCTCCTGCGTCCACGCCGTCTGCTGCTGCAGCTTCTCTCTGTCCTGCTGCATCGCTGCGTCCTGCAGCCGCCGCACCTGAAGGAGACCACCAGCCAATCAGGACAGGGTGAAGGGACAGTGCTGAATCTGCTGTGATTCGTTCTCGAGCTCATACATCACGTACAGACAGATTTAAATGTCAGTCAGTGAACACACAGATCTCACTCTGTCCACAGATCATTTATTCAAAGACGGTGTTTTGGTCTTTGACACGTCCTCGTCCAGGAGCGTCCACGACTCTTCAGTCTTTAAAACATTTAAAACATGCTGTGTCTGATCCTGAATCTGTGTCAGAAACTTCAGTCTGGAAACTTTATTGGGACAAAACCTTGTTTTTAAATAAATGTTGAAACCTCAGAGAGAATCTGAGCAGAGGGAAGAACAGGTGAGAGCTTCAGGTGTTGGTCTCTTGTGACTGAAGCTAAACTGGAGGTAGAAGAAGAAAAAGAGAAAATGGCTGAACTGCTCGTTACTGTCTCTCACCGTAGCCCCCTCCTCCTCCTGCTCCTTGGAAACGGTCACCAAGCGCTCCCGCAGCATCCGGGCTGACTCCTGATCTCCACGGAGACGGGTGCTGAGCTCGGTGTTGTCGTTGCTCAGCTGCAGGTTCCTGCTGCTCAGATCCAGGACCTCCTCTCGATACTTGGAGTTCTGTAGACAGAGAAGAAGAAGAAGAAGAAGAAGACGAAGCTTCAGACGCCACAGTCTGGAGTAGCTGTTGCTAAATGGCAATCGAGCAGGACAGACAGACTCTCACCTCTTTGTGCAGCCTCTCTTCTTCTTCTCTGCTCCTCTCGTGTTCTCTCTCCATCTCCTCCAGTTTCCTCCTGACAGAAGAAGATCTCAGATATTTACACAGTTTAATTCCACCAAGAACTAAACTGACTTTTTTCCAAGTCTATTTCTTGTGATAAAAGGAGGAGGATCAATATTTTGATGGAGGTGGTAGAGGTGGAGTTTTCTTCTCTTGTGGGTTCTCCAGTTTTTCCAGAACCTTCAAAGACTCGTCTAAACTCCTGGAAAAAAATCTTTCATCGTTTGTATTTACAAATATAATATTGTGTTCTATGTTTTTGTGTCAATTAAATCAATATCTTCTTCATCACAGCAACTCAACTAAACCTCTTATTAGAAAATGATCCTCTTCATAAACTGATGGATGATCAAACATGAGCCACTTTACTTTTTATCTGCTTCAGTTGAGAACCAGCTTCATGATCCAGGACATGAAGCGGACTGAAGCGCTCAGTGTTTCCTCACCTCTTCTTGGAGACGTCTTCCTCCAGGTTCTGCACTTCCTGCTGCAGGACAGTTAGTCGCTCCTGGAGACCTCCGTTCTCTGATCGGACCTCCTCCAGCTGAGTCCTGGATGCAACACAAGACCAGGTCAGAGACAGAGTGCAGCTCAGACAGACCTGAGCAGCTGCAGGAAACTCACTGACGATCAGGAGGAAAATCTCTGAAATAATCTGGTGAAGCTCCTGTCTGATGAAGATGATCCTCCACCTGTGCTGCTGGTGTTTTATAACACATTCAGAAAGTTGGAGTTTAATGTGAGTGTGTAAAGAGCCGGTTGGTGGAGGCCTCGTCTGCTTCAAACAAAGAGTCTGTCACATGATCAGAGTCCGAAACACGTGAAGAAACATGTGACTGGAGCTTTCATGAACTGAAGCTAAATGTTCGTCTCTTTGCAGACGACACTCAGATTTATGTTCCTGTCCTGCCTGGAGATCCTGATTATTACCTCCTCAGTCTGAATTATTGATTATGATCAATAATTGATCATTGGTTGATCAATCATATGAGGATAGTAGAGAGAGACAGGAAATGGGGAGGCAGAGAGAGGGGGAATGACATGCAGTAAAGGGCCGTCCGATACTCGAACCGGGGCCGACTGCAGCGAGGGCTGTAGCCTCTACACATGGGGCGCCTGCTTAGACCACTACGCTACACGACGCCCATGATCCAGTTTGTTTGAAGCAGGCTGAGACCTTTAATCTCTTCTCTACCAGAAAAATTAATTTTCATCATCAAACAGCATCAGAGCAGAATTTAAGGCTTTTACTTTGAATTCAGACGAACAGACACAGGTGATGACAGAGTTATTCACAGTGATGATGTCATGCGTTTAGATGTTTGTCATTGGGTTAGAGATGAGGTGAAGAGTTAAAGCATTCCAGACAGAGCCAATCAGACTGCAGCTTCAGTCTGCAGCAATGCATTGTGGGCGATAAAGTGATCAGCAGGCGGAGCCTTGGTCTCATGATGGATGAGATTAGTCTGTAACCTACTCAGAGTTTCAAGCACAGCAGCAGACGGATGTTAGTTCTCTGTGGGACCAGGTTCTGGATCCGAGTCGGTCTCATGCTCCACAAACCTGTGTGGACTGGCCGGGTCCATCACGTCCTCCAGAGCCAGGACCAGCGTCTCCAGCTCCATCAGCTGCTGCGTCATCTTCCTCTTCTCCTGCTCAAAGTGCTGCTCCCTGGTTCTCAGCTGGTCCCGGGAGTCCTGCAGGGCCCGCTGCAGGCTGTGGACCTGCTCTCGGACCCGGTCCAGCTGATCAGTCAGCTGCTGAACGTCGCCGCTGTGCCTCTCAGAGGAGGACCGAAGCCAATCCACCTCGCTGGTTCTGGAGTTGAGCTGCCTCCGGAGGTCTAGGACCAGGTCTGCGGTCTCATTGAGCTGGGAGCTGAGGTCTCTGAGGTGGTCTCTCAGCGTGGAGATCTCCTCCTCCATCTCCACAATCTGGGTGGAGAGCTGGTCGGCCAGCCGGGTGTAGCTCTGGTTCTCCTGGTTCAGACGACAGACCTCTTCCTTCTTCTGGTCCAGACTGGACCGGAGCTGCGAAGTCCTGGTCCGCTCCTGCTTCACAGCCTCCTGCAGACCCTCCTCAGCGCTCCTCCTCTTGTCCAGCTCCTCTGAGACTCCATCCAGCTCCAGCTGCAGGTCGTCGACTGCCATCGCCTGCTTCTTCAGATCCTGAATCAGCCTGGCGCGGTCCGTCTTCAGCAAGTCCAGTTCAGCGGTCAGTCTGGAGACGGACTCGGTCCTGGTCCTCAGGGTCTCCTGCAGGTCCTCCAGCTCAGACCTGAGGGCGCTGACGGCCTGGTCCCTGGCTGCGAGCTGCGCCTCCTGCTGGGTGACGGCGCCGCTCCGGTCGTGCAGGATGCTGTCGGACGCAGCGCGGAGGTTTCCAAGCTCCTCGCTCAGCTGCTTCACCTGCACCTCCAGCTGCTCCTCTCTGACCTTTACCACCTGCAGCTCCTCCTCCACCAAGCTCCTCTCCGAGGCCAGGCGTTGACTCAGAGCTTCATGAGACTCCAGGAAGGCAATGCTCTCCTCCAGCTGAGTGCAGGCCTCCTCCAGCCGGTCCTCCAGCTCAGAGCACCGCCCACGAGACGCTTCCAGGTCGTCCTCACACCGACCACAGCGCTCCCTGAACTCCTCTACGCTGGCCTCTGATTGGCTGACCTGTAGGGCAGAGCTCTGTACGACTTCCTGTAACCTGCAGACCTGCTCCTTCAGCTGACGGACCGCCTCCTGCTGCTGCTCCTCCATTTTCTTCTTCTTTGAGGAGAACTGGCTGCAGATTCTGGCCCGCTCCTCCTCACACTGCAGCTTCTCCTGCTCTGATTGGACCAGCTGGTTCTCCCAGAATCCTCTCTGCTCCTGCAGCCGCTGCCGCTCACGATGGAGCTGGTGGAGGAGGCGGCGGTGACCGTCGGCGTGCTGCAGCTTCATCTGAGCGAGCTGCTGCTCCGACTCCTCCCTGCTCACACGTTCATGTGTGTATATATACATGCAGTATATATGCATGTGCAGTATTACCTGTCAGACTGACGTGGTTAAAACTAAACCCTGATCTGTCTGAACTTCTCCTCGGAAATTTAAAAACATCATGGTAGCTATGGAAACCTAAAGCTTCAGGTAGACCCTGAAAACAACAACATGATGAATCTGTATCATGTTGACATGAATAATAATAAGATCCTCAGTGGATGAGTCTGGTCTCCGAGTAGGAGATCATTTTTTGTGCTGGATGTTCCTGACTGAAAACTCACCCCAGTGCATGCTGGGCATAACACCTGTCTTGGACACACTACCAGCAGACACCTGTGACTCACCTGACCAGCATCACCTCCTGGTCCATCTTCAGCCTCAGCTCGGCCTCCAGCTGCTCCTTCTCAGAGCTCAGCCTCTGGACCAGGTTACTGATCTCTCTGGCAAAGTTCTGCTCCAGCTCTGCCCGCTCCCGCTGCACCCTGGGAAAGATCAAGGTGAACATCACCTGGTTACTGACGTCCTCCTGCAGGTTGGACACCTTCCCACATCAAGTTTAAAACTGAAATCAGTGATTTCAGTTTCATCTTCCTCACCTGCGCTCCTGCTCATTACTCCACCCTCCTCCTCCTCCATGCTGGATCTGATTATGCAGTTTGTCCAGAGCGTCCTTCAGCTGCTTCACCTGCTGCTCCACCTGAGCCTTCTGCTCCTCCAGCTCACTGATCTCCAGCTGACAGACAGACACGTGAAAGTGTGATTAACATACACTGAGAAGATCCTGAAGTGCACACGCACACACACACGCACACGCACACGCACGATGTAGATTTACAGCTCATCACATCGTCTCATGTTCAGTTTACGCTGCAAGAATTTAAAGGATTATGAAGAGAGATGTTCGATGAGTTTGGCTTCAAATCTGCATTCGATCAAAATGTTGAAAAAACTAGATTCTCCTCCTGCTGCACTCAGACTGGTTTCACTGGTTTCACTGGTTTCACTGGTTTCACTGGTTTCAGGTTACATCCTGTTCATCCAGACTTTGGTTTGAAGGGATTCTGGGGCTTAAAATGAAAAAAACATCCTGAGCCTGAAATGTTTGGAAGATTTGCACATGTATAATATGCACTTTGGACCAATAAGTAATGCAATGTAACAGACAAGTGTAAACATACTGCAATACTACTGCAATACTACTGCAATACTACAGCAATACTAATGCAATACTACTGCAATACTACAGCAATACTACAGCAATACTACTGCAATACTACAGCAATACTACTGCAATACTACAGCAATACTACTGCAATACTACTGCAATACTACAGCAATACTACTGCAATACTACTGCAATACTACAGCAATACTACAGCAATACTACTGCAATACTACAGCAATACTACTGCAATACTACTGCAATACTACAGCAATACTACAGCAATACTACTGCAATACTACAGCAATACTACAGCAATACTACTGCAATACTACTGCAATACTACAGCAATACTACAGCAATACTACTGCAATACTACTGCAATACTAATGCAATACTACTGCAATACTACTGCTACAGCTTCCTTCTGAACAACAGATAATAATGGGAAATAAATAAGTAAATATTGAAGATAAAAATACAGTAACATTGAAGTGCTCAAAGAACTGGTAAACAGACAGAAGGACAGACAGACAGAAGGACAGACAGACAGAAGGATAGACAGACAGAAAGACAGAAGGATAGACAGACAAGACAGACAGAAGGATAGACAGACAGAAGGATAGACAGACAGACAGAAGGACAGACAGACAGAAGGATAGACAGACAAGACAGACAGAAGGATAGACAGACAGACAGAAGGACAGACAGACAGAAGGACAGACAGACAGAAGGATAGACAGGACAGAAGGATAGACAGACAAGACAGACAGAAGGACAGACAGACAGAAGGACAGACAAACGGACAGACAGAAAGACAGACAGACAGACAGAAGGATAGACAGACAGAAAGACAGACAGACATACAGACAGAAGGACAGACAGGACAGAAGGATAGACAGACAGAAAGACAGACAGACAGAAAGACAGACAGACATACAGACAGAAGGATAGACAGACAGACAGACAGAAGGATAGATAGACAGGACAGAAGGACAGACAGACAGAAAGACAGAAGGACAGACAGACAGAAGGACAGACAGACAGAAGGATAGATAGACAGGACAGAAGGATAGACAGACAGACAGACAGAAGGATAGACAGGACAGAAGGATAGACAGACAAGACAGACAGAAGGACAGACAGACAGAAGGACAGACAAACGGACAGACAGAAAGACAGACAGACAGACAGAAGGATAGACAGACAGAAAGACAGACAGACATACAGACAGAAGGACACACAGGACAGAAGGATAGACAGACAGAAGGACAGACAGACAGACAGAAGGATAGACAGACAGAAGGACAGACAGACAGACAGAAGGATAGACAGACATACAGACAGAAGGATAGACAGACAGAAGGACAGACAGACAGACAGAAGGATAGACAGACATACAGACAGAAGGATAGACAGACAGAAGGATAGACAGACAGAAAGACAGACAGATAGAAAGACAGACAGACATACAGACAGAAGGACAGACAGGACAGAAGGATAGACAGACAGACAGACAGAAAGACAGACAGACATACAGACAGAAGGATAGACAGACAGAAGGATAGACAGACAGAAAGACAGACAGACAGAAAGACAGACAGATAACACATGAAATATTAATTATTTAAAAATATCTCCAATATATGAAAATATCCAGATCAGATGAAAGTGACATGAAACATTAAAACAAATGCACATGACAAACGGCATTAAAAGAAGCTGAGACATGAATCTGTCAACAGTTGAAAGATCAGTTGAGTTTCATGTCCTGGACTGTAAAGATGTAGAACTTCATCATCGTCATCATCTGTTCTCACCTTGAAGGCCTGAGAGATGTCTTTACGCTCCACCTCCATGCTCTGTCTCATCAGCTCCAGACTGCGCTCATAGTAGTTCACCTGAGGACCACAGGTTCATGCTTATGATGTAATATACAGATACATCATTAACTTCCCCTCGGGATAAATAAAGTATCTATGTATCTAAAATTCATCATTTATTTTTTCCTCCTCTTTGACTGTATCTGGTTCCTCACACTTGTTTTCTAACATACATTTATAATGGACCTAAAACTGGACAGATGTTCCAGCAGCTGGAATCTGGATGGTACTGTGTATGAGCTGCTGAACATTAATTCTATATCTAAGTTCTATATCTTTTTAAATAAAAAGTAGGACAGTGAAAGATCCTGACGAGTCCTGAAGCTGCTGCAGGTTTTTCATCTGGTCTAATGTTGCTGATGTGACAGTGACACCAACACTCTTATTAATAATAATAATAATGATAAATAATAAATATTAATAACGTACCTGTGTCTCCAGCTGGATGTGCAGCTGCTGCAGCTCCTGGTTGTGTTTCTGCTTCAGCTGCTCCAGAGCCAGTTCAGTCTGGATACTGACGGCAGGACCAGAGACCCTGTCCAGAGACCCCAGAGCTACACACACACACACACACACACACACACACACACACACACACACACACACACACACACACACACACACACACCCTTAAACCTTTATCTGATGTCAGGCTGAGAGCAGACTTTCAAAATAAGTGTTTCATTTGCGATATTAGGATTTAAAGAACTGTGTGTGTGTGTGTGTGTGTGTGTGTGTGTGTGTGTGTGTGTGTGTGTGTGTGTGCGTGTGTGTGTCTCTCACCAGTTTTATCAACAGGTTGTAGTTTCTTCCTCACCAGAGGAGACGAGCTGCGCTTCATGTCCGAATCGTCTGAACAAACACCGAGAGGTTAAACTGTGACACACTGAAGCGTCTGGTCTCAGAGAGGACAGACGACACAGAAACGTGCACACTCACACCTGGGAGGAAGGAGGCGTGTGCGTGTGTGTTTGTGCGTGTGGGCGGCCACCTGTACAGGTCAGACTTGTTCTACTGGATTCCAGTTTCTGACGGTTCTCTGTTCTTTCCTATTCAAACATTTTGTTTTCACATTATCTTTTATTTTGAAGGAGGAAACATCTCCATCTGTTCAACTGAATTTAGTTTGTGTAAAATCAGTCATCAAACAGGTGAAGTGGCTCCACCTTCTGTCACAGACAGGTTACTGCAGGAACACAGTGTGGACTGTTTCACATCTGTCTGCTCCAGCTCCAGATGTGCTCCATTAAAGGATCATTACACAATTCAATTTATTCACTTTATTATCAACTTGTGAGGTTGATCAGGTTTTACTGCAGCGATCAGTCAGTTAATCAGAAACCCATTGATTATTGAATAGCCTTTTTTTTTTCAATCAAACATAAGTTTCTGGTTCAAGCTTCTCTGATGATTTGTTGCTTTTCTTCACATCCGACTGAAAACGGAATATTTCATTTCAATAAAATAAAATTGAATTTTCAACGAGTTTCTGACATTTGATGAAGTGATTAATCAAGAAAACAATCAGCTGATTATCGTTTGTTGCAGTTCCATGTAGAGCAGAGTGTGTGTGTGTGTGTGTGTGTGTTGTTGTGTTACCAGAGTCGGACTCTGTGCTGTCGGCCCGTTGTTCAGTCCAGTTCAGAGCGGCGGCGTCTCCTTCTGGTCTCTTGGACTTCCTGTCGCTCCTCTGACTCTTCAGCAGCTCCAACTCTGAGCTCAGCTCATCATTTCTGTCCCGCAGCTCCTGAACGCAACACAAACACACAACACACACACACACACTTGTTGAGGACGTGACATAAGTCTACACAACAAAAACAAAATAAAATCTGAGCAGCAGCAAGAAGAAGAAGAAGAAGAACTTTTAGCACGCAGTCTCACACATGTTTGATGTTGTGAAAATATCAGCTGATGACCTCACAGCTTCAACCAGGTATCAGCTGACTGATACATGTGATCTCAGGTGTTCTTACCTTGATTTTCTGTTGGACCAACACGAGGCGTTCAGGTGCACAAATATAAACAGACATTAGAACTTCACATTCACAACACTGAGCATGTTTCGTCTGTGTGTTTGTGCTGCTTCACTTAAAAACACAGGTCAACAAGACAAACACACACACACACACACACACACACACACACACACACACACACACACACACACACACACCCTTACCCTGCACTGCAGTTCATACTCTTTGACGATTTCAGAGAATCGCTCCTCGTGACTCAGACCAGCACCGGCCGGGTCCAAGCTGCCAAACTGTCAATCAAACAAAACAGCACACCTCATTGGTTCAAAGTCGCTGTTGTTCGAGCAATCAATCAACCAATCAATCAATGAAATACAAAGTCAATTTCAGTGTTCGGAGCAGATATGACGAGGTCGAGAATGAGACGAAGTCACAGAGGAAACATTCTTCAATAATTCATCAGCTACAAGGAGACGGGTCACCTTACACCACTGTGTGTGTGTGTGTGTGTGTGTGTGTGTGTGTGTGTGTGTGTGTGTGTGTGTGTGTGTGGAGATCCTGTATGTAGAACAGATTCAAACTGGTTCTAACTGGCTCAGTTAAATGAAACACTGAAATCAAACCATCAGTTGATTCACTGCTGCAGGGGGGACGACACTTTGTGTAGATGTGTGTAGATGTGTGTAGATGTGTAGATGTGTGTAGATGTGTAGATGTGTGTAGATGTGTGTAGTTGTATAGTTGTGTAGATGTATAGATGTGTAGATGTGTAGTTGTGTGTAGATGTGTAGATGTGTAGTTGTGTGTAGATGTGTAGTTGTGTAGTTGTGTGTAGATGTGTAGTTGTGTAGTTGTGTGTAGATGTGTAGTTGTGTGTAGATGTGTAGATGTGTAGATGTGTAGTTGTGTAGTTGTGTAGATGTGTAGTTGTGTAGTTGTGTAGATGTGTAGTTGTGTAGTTGTGTGTAGATGTGTAGTTGTGTGTAGATGTGTAGATGTGTAGATGTGTAGTTGTGTGTAGTTGTGTGTAGATGTGTAGTTGTGTGTAGTTGTGTAGATGTGTAGATGTGTAGTTGTGTAGTTGTGTGTAGATGTGTAGTTGTGTAGTTGTGTGTAGATGTGTAGTTGTGTGTAGATGTGTAGATGTGTAGATGTATAGTTGTGTAGATGTGTAGTTGTGTAGATGTGTAGTTGTGTAGATGTGTAGTTGTGTAGATGTATAGTTGTGTAGTTGTGTAGATGTGTAGACGTGTAGACGTGTAGTTGTGTGTAGTTGTGTAGATGTGTAGTTGTGTAGATGTATAGTTGTGTAGTTGTGTAGTTGTGTGTAGTTGTGTGTAGATGTGTAGACGTGTAGTTGTGTGTAGTTGTGTAGATGTGTAGTTGTGTAGTTGTGTGTAGATGTGTAGATGTGTAGATGTGTAGT
>NC_079377.1:26437500-26447500 GCF_021018895.1 Seriola aureovittata | reverse complement strand
TACATATACATACATATACATGTATGCATCCTAATAAATATATATATATATATATATATATATACACAGTATATATAAATAGGATGCAGCATGTTAAAAACACTGGTGTCCGTCTCTTAAACGACCCACCTCCTGTATGTGAAGCTCTAAATGATAAAATATAAAATACGCTTCAGATCAAACACACAGAGGACGTGACCTCTGAGTCTTCAGGCCCAACTAAAAGTAAGGGGCCTGGTCCTGGTCCTGGTCCTGGTCCTGGTGCGTACTGACCTGTAAGATGTCCCGGCTGTTCCTGATGCCCTCCTCGGTCCAGAGGCCGATGACCCGCTCGGGGCTGGTGCATCCTGAGCCGTCGTCCAGCCGGCTGAGGATTCGTTGACCCACGGTGGCCGTCAGCAGGGAGGGCGAGGTGGAGCGAGCCGAGCGCTCCTCTAACACCGACTGAGACTGCATGGAGGACCAGAAACCAGAGTCAGACGTTAGTTCAGAGCTGAGGTGAAGGTGTGTGTGTCTGCTCGGGTCCACACTCTAATGAACAGGTTTCACAGGCGGCTCATGACTCCTGTTGTTGTGTGATGTGGTAACCTCTAATCTGGATTAGCATACTTTCACTGAGAGTCAGGAGGCCTGGGACAGACATCCAGACCACCAGTCCAGAACAGGGACAGCAGCAGTCTGAGCTGAAACACTGAATCACCTTCACCTGTGTGTAGCAGGACGCCCCCCTGTACGTCCTCGTCCTGTCTGTCCTCACCCACGTCAACAAACCGCAGCCTGACATCAGCCCTGACGTGCAGTACATGATGGTTTCTACCTGTCTGTCTGAACAGGTACCTGTTCACCTGCAGCAGCTGATTGGACTGGTGCCTCTCAGCTGCAGCACTGACTCCTGATAGGAGCTCTGGGGAGGCTGCATTCAGGAGCTCCTCAGAAAATCAGAAAGTCTGTTTGTGGGAGATGATCTCACTTATCAGTGGCTGTAGTTCAGTTTGAAAAGATCAACAGCGAAAATATGAAGAAGAAGAAATGAACATCAGGTGGGTGAGGACTGAAGTTTTACTGAAGGTTCAACTGTGTCTGATTTAAACCGACTGATGCTTCATGTTTGTCTGGTACGTATGTGGTGATGTGTGAAAGTAAACAAGCTCAGCATGACATCTAACTGTGTGTGTGTGTGTGTGTGTGTGTGTGTGTGTGTGTGTGTGTCTGACCCCGTGTGGCGCCCTCCTCAAGTCAGCAGGTCGTACTGGGGTGGAGCAGGAGACAGGGGTGGAGCCACAAAGAACCTTCTGGAAATCCCTGATACTGACTCTGCCGTCCAGGTCGGCGTCCAACTTTCTGAGCAGCAAGTCAAGCTCCTGCAGAGGTCAAAGGTCAAAGGTCAAAACAACAAGGATCCAGATGTCCGGACATCCCCACAGCTGCAGGCTTGAGGGTTCTGTTCATCAGGTCCACAAGGGGCCTAAAGAGGACTTATCATGGACTTCCAGAGAGACTGTTTCAGGTGCAGACGGCACTCGGAAAATGATCCCAAATCCCCAACAACATGGATGTCACGATATATAAATATATATAATATGTATCGTATTTGTTTTTGTAATCAAATTCTGTTGGGCCCTGACAGGTTAAGGGCATAGCTCCAGAAGCTAACCGCTAATGTAAAGAAAACAAAGCCTTTCAACAAACACAAACTCATCCTCTCAGTACAAACCATCAATCACTCTGTCCACTCATGTTAAGTCAGCTGATCTGACTGAGTGAAAAATCTGAGCCCATAGCAGCATGTTAGCTGTGAGCTAACATGAAGATGCTAGGAGCTGGTCTCTTTACCTCTGCCATGATGTCCGTGCAGAGAACGCTGAGCTAGCTTCTTCTTGTAGCTCGCTGCAGACCCAGAGCTGGTGGTGTGAGACGTAGTGATGTAAAGAGATCGTACCCATTCATCCAGAGTTATAAAGAGCAAGAACAGAGGTGCTGACGTCTTCGATAGGATTGGACTTTTTATATGACAGAAGTGAAGATTTGCACAGGCGCTGTGGCTCAGCTGGTTAAAGCGCCTGTCTAGTAAACAGGAGATCCTGGGTTCAAATCCCAGCAGTGCCTTGTTATTGCTGAATTGTTGTTTGTGAAAACCAGTTGTTTGTAGTCTATGATCTGCAGTGTTTTCATGTCACCTCAGCTCACCTGGAGCCTCAGTGGACGGGATACCAAAAAAAGTATCATGTACTATTCACATTGCAAGATGGAAAACCAAGAAAGGCGAGTATATGGAGTCACGTTGATGGTACCAAGCAGTGTTATGTTACTCTTTAAGACCTTCATTAATCAGGTTACAGTCGTTAAGACTTGAGTTTAGCATGAGAGGAGAGCACCTGTACAGAGGCGCTGTGGCTCAGCTGGTTAAAGCGCCTGTCTAGTAAACAGGAGATCCTGGGTTCAAATCCCAGCAGTGCCTTGTTATTGCTGAATTGTTGTTTGTGAAAACCAGTTGTTTGTAGTCTATGATCTGCAGTGTTTTCATGTCACCTCAGCTCACCTGGAGCCTCAGTGGACGGGATACCAAAAAAAGTATCATGTACTATTCACATTGCAAGATGGAAAACCAAGAAAGGCGAGTATATGGAGTCACGTTGATGGTACCAAGCAGTGTTATGTTACTCTTTAAGACCTTCATTAATCAGGTTACAGTCGTTAAGACTTGAGTTTAGCATGAGAGGAGAGCACCTGTACAGAGGCGCTGTGGCTCAGCTGGTTAAAGCGCCTGTCTAGTAAACAGGAGATCCTGGGTTCAAATCCCAGCAGTGCCTTGTTATTGCTGAATTGTTGTTTGTGAAAACCAGTTGTTTGTAGTCTATGATCTGCAGTGTTTTCATGTCACCTCAGCTCACCTGGAGCCTCAGTGGACGGGATACCAAAAAAAGTATCATGTACTATTCACATTGCAAGATGGAAAACCAAGAAAGGCGAGTATATGGAGTCACGTTGATGGTACCAAGCAGTGTTATGTTACTCTTTAAGACCTTCATTAATCAGGTTACAGTCGTTAAGACTTGAGTTTAGCATGAGAGGAGAGCACCTGTACAGAGGCGCTGTGGCTCAGCTGGTTAAAGCGCCTGTCTAGTAAACAGGAGATCCTGGGTTCAAATCCCAGCAGTGCCTTGTTATTGCTGAATTGTTGTTTGTGAAAACCAGTTGTTTGTAGTCTATGATCTGCAGTGTTTTCATGTCACCTCAGCTCACCTGGAGCCTCAGTGGACGGGATACCAAAAAAAGTATCATGTACTATTCACATTGCAAGATGGAAAACCAAGAAAGGCGAGTATATGGAGTCACGTTGATGGTACCAAGCAGTGTTATGTTACTCTTTAAGACCTTCATTAATCAGGTTACAGTCGTTAAGACTTGAGTTTAGCATGAGAGGAGAGCACCTATACTGCGGCGCTGTGGCTCAGCTGGTTAAAGCGCCTGTCTAGTAAACAGGAGATCCTGGGTTCAAATCCCAGCAGTGCCTGATTATCATGGAATTTCCTTGACCTGTTATTTGTTGTATATGCTGTCCAGTGTTTTCACGTCATCTTTTGGTATCTCCTCAACTCACTTGGTTAAAGTACCAGGTACTACCCACATTTTTTGCACGATTGGGGAAAAAAAGTGAGTATATAGAGTGACGCAGTGGAACAGGGGTAATGGGGGTAATGGTGGGCCTGGTGGATGCCTTGATAAGCGAACCATGTGATAGTGGTTTCAGGTAAGCAAAAACAGGTGCTGTGGCTTAGTTGGTTAAAGCGCCTGTCTAGTAAACAGGAGATCCTGGGTTCGAATCTCAGCAGTGCCTTGTTATTGCTGAATTGTTGTTTGTGAAAACCAGTTGTTTGTAGTCTATGATCTGCAGTGTTTTCATGTCACCTCAGCTCACCTGGAGCCTCAGTGGACGGGATACCAAAAAAAGTATCATGTACTATTCACATTGCAAGATGGAAAACCAAGAAAGGCGAGTATATGGAGTCACGTTGATGGTACCAAGCAGTGTTATGTTACTCTTTAAGACCTTCATTAATCAGGTTACAGTCGTTAAGACTTGAGTTTAGCATGAGAGGAGAGCACCTGTACAGAGGCGCTGTGGCTCAGCTGGTTAAAGCGCCTGTCTAGTAAACAGGAGATCCTGGGTTCAAATCCCAGCAGTGCCTTGTTGCTGCAAAGGTAACCCCTTAAATCATGTTTCTCTCAGTTAAAGAGGATCTATTACGGCCATTTTTAGTGTTCATTATTTCACTCTTTAGTTGAAGATTTACGTGCTTTAATGTTCTCAAAAGATTTTCTTCTGCTGTATTCTGGTTATTAAAAACATTACATTAAAAATGCAGACCGACAGGCTGTGAGGCTTGGTCTCCTGTTCAGCCACATCAAGTGCGGATTACAGAAATAACTGTGGTTGTTTTTTTAAGTATATTTTTTGGGCTTTTTTATGCCTTTATTTGATGGTACAGCAGAGAGACAGGGAATGGGGAGGCAGAGAGAGGGGGAATGACATGCAGTAAAGGCCGTCCGATGCGGGACTCAAACCAGGGCCAACTACAGCGAGGACTGTAGCCTCTACACATGGGGCGCCCGCTTAGACTGCGTGTCCAATTCACATTGTTTTCATAATCATCAAACCATCGGTGACACCTCACACCATGTGGGTGGAGGCACTGTCATCCTGTTTCTCACTAACTTTTCAAGGTTTTACTCTAGTGTGTTACTGTTCTGGACATATACTGCGGCGCTGTGGCTCAGCTGGTTAAAGCGCCTGTCTAGTAAACAGGAGATCCTGGGTTCAAATCCCAGCAGTGCCTTGTTGCTGCAAAGGTAACCCCTTAAATCATGTTTCTCTCAGTTAAAGAGGATCTATTACGGCCATTTTTAGTGTTCATTATTTCACTCTTTAGTTGAAGATTTACGTGCTTTAATGTTCTCAAAAGATTTTCTTCTGCTGTATTCTGGTTATTAAAAACATTACATTAAAAATGCAGACCGACAGGCTGTGAGGCTTGGTCTCCTGTTCAGCCACATCAAGTGCGGATTACAGAAATAACTGTGGTTGTTTTTTTAAGTATATTTTTTGGGCTTTTTTATGCCTTTATTTGATGGTACAGCAGAGAGACAGGGAATGGGGAGGCAGAGAGAGGGGGAATGACATGCAGTAAAGGCCGTCCGATGCGGGACTCAAACCAGGGCCAACTACAGCGAGGACTGTAGCCTCTACACATGGGGCGCCCGCTTAGACTGCGTGTCCAATTCACATTGTTTTCATAATCATCAAACCATCGGTGACACCTCACACCATGTGGGTGGAGGCACTGTCATCCTGTTTCTCACTAACTTTTCAAGGTTTTACTCTAGTGTGTTACTGTTCTGGACATATACTGCGGCGCTGTGGCTCAGCTGGTTAAAGCGCCTGTCTAGTAAACAGGAGATCCTGGGTTCAAATCCCAGCAGTGCCTGATTATCATGGAATTTCCTTGACCTGTTATTTGTTGTATATGCTGTCCAGTGTTTTCACGTCATCTTTTGGTATCTCCTCAACTCACTTGGTTAAAGTACCAGGTACTACCCACAACTTTTGCCCGATGGAAAACCAGAAAAGGAGAGTTGATTCAAGTTGAGCCAGCGCCATTCAATGGAAAAGGGCTCCTGGAGATGCCTTCATTAACTAACCTTTGTGAGTGTGTGTGAGTGAGTGTGTTTCTGAGTGAGTGAGTGTGTATGAGTGTGAGTGAGTGAGTGAGTGTGTTTCTGAGTGAGTGAGTGAATGTGAGTGAGTGAGTGAGTGAGTGAGTGAATGTGTGTTTGTGAGTGAGTGAGTGAGTGAATGTGAGTGAGTGAATGTGAGTGAGTGAGTGTGTTTCTGAGTGAGTGAGTGAGTGTGAGTGAGTGAGTGAATGTGAGTGAGTGAATGTGAGTGAGTGAGTGAGTGAATGTGAGTGAGTGAGTGTGTTTGTGAGTGAGTGAGTGAGTGTGTGTGAGTGAGTGTGTGTGTGAGTGAGTGAGTGTGTTTCTGAGTGAGTGAGTGTGAGTGAGTGAGTGTGTTGTGAGTGAGTGAGTGAGTGTGTTGTGAGTGAGTGTGAGTGAATGAGTGTGTTTGTGAGTGAGTGAATGTGAGTGAGTGAGTGTGTTTCTGAGTGAGTGAGTGAATGTGAGTGAGTGAGTGTTTGTTTGTGAGTGAGTGAATGTGTGTTTGTGAGTGTGTGTGTTTGTGAGTGAGTGTGTTTGTGTGTGAGTGAGTGTGTTTGTGAGTGAGTGAGTGTGTGTGAGTGAGTGTGTTTGTGAGTGTGTGTGTGAGTGAGTGAGTGTGTTTCTGAGTGAGTGAGTGAGTGATTGTGAGTGAGTGAGTGTGTATGTGTTTGCGAGTGTGTGTGTTTGTGAGTGAGTGTGTTTGTGAGTGAGTGAATGTGTTGGTGAGTGAGTGAGTGTGTGTGTGTGTGTTTGTGAGTGAGTGTGTGAATGTGTGTTTGTGAGTGAGAGTGAGTGAGTGTGTTTCTGAGTGAGTGAGTGAATGTGAGTGAGTGAGTGTGAGTGAGTGTGTATGAGTGTGAGTGAGTGAATGTGAGTGAGTGTGTTTCTGAGTGAGTGAGTGTGTTTCTGAGTGAGTGAGTGAGTGAGTGAGTGTGAGTGAATGAGTGTGTTTGTGAGTGAGAGTGAGTGAGTGAGTGAATGTGAGTGAGTGAGTGAGTGTTTGTGAGTGTGTGTGTGTTTGTGAGTGAGTGAATGTGAGTGAGTGTGTATGTGTTTGTGAGTGAGAGTGAGTGAGTGTGTATGTGTTTGTGAGTGAGTGAATGTGAGTGAGTGAGTGAATGTGAGTGAGTGAATGTGAGTGAGTGAATGTGAGTGAGTGAGTGTGTTTCTGAGTGAGTGAGTGTGTGTGAGTGAGTGAATGTGAGTGAGTGAATGTGAGTGAGTGAGTGAATGTGAGTGAGTGAGTGTGAGTGAGTGTGAGTGAATGAGTGTGTTTGTGAGTGAGAGTGAGTGAGTGAGTGAGTGAGTGTTTGTGAGTGTGAGTGAGTGTGTATGAGTGTGAGTGAATGAGTGTGTTTGTGAGTGAGTGTGAGTGAATGAGTGTGTTTGTGAGTGAGTGAATGTGAGTGAGTGAGTGTGTTTCTGAGTGAGTGAGTGAATGTGAGTGAGTGAGTGAATGTGAGTGAGTGAATGTGAGTGAGTGAGTGTTTGTGAGTGAGAGTGAGTGAGTGTGTATGTGTTTGTGAGTGAGTGAGTGTTTGTGAGTGAGTGTGTATGAGTGTGAGTGAGTGAGTGAGTGAGTGAATGTGAGTGAGTGAGTGTGTTTCTGAGTGAGTGAGTGAGTGTGTTGTGAGTGAGTGAATGTGTGTTTGTGAGTGAGAGTGAGTGAGTGAATGTGAGTGAGTGAGTGAGTGTGTATGAGTGTGAGTGAGTGAATGTGAGTGAGTGAATGTGTGTTTGTGAGTGAGTGTGTATGTGTTTGTGAGTGAGAGTGAGTGAGTGTTTGTGAGTGAGTGTGTATGAGTGTGAGTGAGTGAGTGAGTGTGTTGTGAGTGAGTGAGTGAATGTGAGTGAGTGTGTTGTGAGTGAGTGTGTTTCTGAGTGAGTGAGTGAATGTGAGTGAGTGAGTGTGAGTGAGTGTTTGTGAGTGAGAGTGAGTGAGTGTGTTTCTGAGTGAGTGAGTGTGTTTCTGAGTGAGTGAGTGAATGTGAGTGAGTGTGTATGAGTGTGAGTGAGTGAGTGAGTGAATGTGAGTGAGTGAGTGAATGTGAGTGAGTGAATGTGAGTGAGTGAGTGTGAGTGAGTGTGAGTGAGTGTTTGTGAGTGTGTGTGTGTGTGTTTGCGAGTGTGTGTGTTTGTGAGTGTGTGTGAGTGAGTGAGTGAGTGTTTGTGAGTGAGTGAATGTGAGTGAGTGAATGTGAGTGAGTGAGTGTTTGTGAGTGTGAGTGAGTGTGTATGTGTTTGTGAGTGAGAGTGAGTGAGTGAGTGAATGTGAGTGAGTGTGTATGTGTTTGTGAGTGTGAGTGAGTGAATGTGAGTGAGTGAGTGAGTGAGTGTTTGTGAGTGAGAGTGAGTGAGTGTGTGTTTGTGAGTGAGAGTGAGTGAGTGTGTTTGTGAGTGAGTGAGTGTGTGAGTGAGTGAGTGTGTTTCTGAGTGAGTGAATGTGAGTGAGTGAGTGTTTGTGAGTGAGTGAATGTGAGTGAGTGAATGTGAGTGAGTGAGTGTTTGTGAGTGTGAGTGAGTGTGTATGTGTTTGTGAGTGAGAGTGAGTGAGTGAGTGAATGTGAGTGAGTGTGTATGTGTTTGTGAGTGTGAGTGAGTGAATGTGAGTGAGTGAGTGAGTGAGTGTTTGTGAGTGAGAGTGAGTGAGTGTGTGAGTGAGTGAATGTGAGTGAGTGTGTTTCTGAGTGAGTGAGTGAATGTGAGTGAGTGAGTGTGTTTGTGAGTGAGAGTGAGTGAGTGAATGTGTGTTTGTGAGTGAGTGAATGTGAGTGAGTGAATGTGTGTTTGTGAGTGAGAGTGAGTGAGTGAGTGAGTGTGAGTGAATGAGTGTGTTTGTGAGTGAGAGTGAGTGAGTGAGTGAGTGTGTGTTTGTGAGTGAGTGTGTTTGTGAGTGAGTGAGTGTGTATGTGTTTGCGAGTGTGTGTGTTTGTGAGTGAGTGTGTTTGTGAGTGAGTGAGTGAGTGAGTGAGTGTGAGTGAGTGAGTGTGTGTGAGTGAGTGTGTATGTGTTTGTGAGTGTGTGTGTGAGTGTGAGTGAGTGAGTGTGTTTGTGAGTGAGTGAGTGTGTATGAGTGTGAGTGAGTGAATGTGTGTTTGTGAGTGTGAGTGAGTGAGTGTGTTTCTGAGTGAGTGAGTGAGTGAGTGTGAGTGAGTGAGTGAGTGAGTGTGTTTCTGAGTGAGTGAGTGAGTGTGAGTGAGTGAATGTGAGTGAGTGAATGTGAGTGAGTGAGTGAGTGTGTTTCTGAGTGAGTGAGTGAATGTGAGTGAGTGAGTGTGTTTCTGAGTGAGTGAGTGAGTGAGTGTGTATGAGTGTGAGTGAATGAGTGTGTTTGTGTGTGTGTGTTTGTGAGTGAGAGTGAGTGAGTGTGTGTGTGTGTTTGCGAGTGTGTGTGTTTGTGAGTGAGTGTTTGTGAGTGAGTGAGTGAGTGAGTGAGTGAGTGTGAGTGAGTGTGTTTGTGAGTGTGTGAGTGAGTGAGTGTGTTTCTGAGTGAGTGAGTGTGTTTCTGAGTGAGTGAGTGAATGTGAGTGAGTGAGTGAGTGAATGTGAGTGAGTGAATGTGAGTGAGTGAATGTGTGTTTGTGAGTGTGAGTGAGTGTGTGTGTGTGTTTGTGAGTGAGTGAGTGAGTGAGTGTGTTTCTGAGTGAGTGAGTGAATGTGAGTGAGTGAATGTGAGTGAGTGAGTGTGTTTCTGAGTGAGTGAGTGTGTTTCTGAGTGAGTGAGTGAGTGAGTGAGTGTGTGAGTGAGTGAATGTGAGTGAGTGTGTTTGTGAGTGAGTGAATGTGTGTTTGTGAGTGTGTGTGAGTGAGTGTGTTTGTGAGTGAGTGAGTGTGTTTCTGAGTGAGTGAGTGAATGTGAGTGAGTGAATGTGAGTGAGTGTGTTTCTGAGTGAGTGAGTGTGTTTCTGAGTGAGTGAGTGAGTGAGTGAGTGTGTGAGTGAGTGAATGTGAGTGAGTGTGTTTGTGAGTGAGTGAATGTGTGTTTGTGAGTGTGTGTGTGTGAGAGTTTGTGAGTGTGAGTGAGTGTGTTTCTGAGTGAGTGAGTGTGTTTCTGAGTGAGTGAGTGAATGTGAGTGAGTGTGAGTGAGTGAATGTGAGTGAGTGAGTGAATGTGAGTGAGTGTGTTTGTGAGTGAGTGAATGTGAGTGAGTGTGAGTGAGTGAGTGAGTGAGTGTGAGTGAGTGAGTGAGTGAATGTGAGTGAGTGAGTGTGTATGAGTGTGAGTGAGTGTGTGTGTGTGTGTGAGAGTTTGTGAGTGTGTGTGTGTGTGAGTGTGTTTGTG
>NC_079377.1:26410000-26432500 GCF_021018895.1 Seriola aureovittata | reverse complement strand
TCTAACTCTGTCTCTACTGTCTCTAACGTCTCTACTGTCTCTACTGTCTCTACTGTCTCTAACTCTGTCTCTAACTCTGTCTCTACTGTCTCTAACGTCTCTACTGTCGCTACTGTCTCTACTGTCTCTACTGTCTCTAACTCTGTCTCTACTGTCTCTACAGACTCTGCAGCGAGGAGCAGAGAGGAGCAGAGAGGAGCAGAGAGGAGTAGAGAGGAGAAGAGAGGAGAAGAGAGGAGCAGAGAGGAGCAGAGAGGAGAAGAGAGGAGAAGAGAGGAGAAGAGAGGAGCAGAGAGGAGAAGAGAGGAGAAGAGAGGAGCAGAGAGGAGAAGAGAGGAGAAGAGAGGAGCAGAGAGGAGAAAAGAGGAGAAGAGAGGAGCAGAGAGGAGCAGAGAGGAGAAGAGAGGAGCAGAGAGGAGAAGAGAGGAGAAGAGAGGAGCAGAGAGGAGGAGCAGAAAGGAGCAGTGAGGAGCAGAAAGGAGCAGAGAGGAGAAGAGAGGAGCAGAGAGGAGCAGAGAGGAGAAGAGAGGAGCAGAGAGGAGCAGAGAGGAGCAGAGAGGAGAAGAGAGGAGAAGAGAGGAGCAGAGAGGAGCAGAGAGGAGCAGAGAGGAGCAGAGAGGAGAAGAGAGGAGCAGAGAGGAGGAGCAGAAAGGAGCAGTGAGGAGCAGAAAGGAGCAGAGAGGAGAAGAGAGGAGCAGAGAGGAGGAGCAGAAAGGAGCAGTGAGGAGCAGAAAGGAGCAGAGAGGAGAAGCGAGGAGCAGCGAGGAGAAGCGAGGAGAAGCGAGGAGGAGCAGAAAGGAGCAGTGAGGAGCAGAGAGGAGCAGCGAGGAGAAGCGAGGAGCAGCGAGGAGAAGCGAGGAGAAGAGAGAGAGGAGCAGAGAGGAGCAGCGAGGAGCAGAGAGGAGAAGCGAGGAGAAGCGAGGAGCAGAGAGGAGCAGCGAGGAGAAAAAAAGCAGCAGAGAGGAGCAGAGAGGAGAAGAGAGGAGAAGAGAGGAGCAGAGAGGAGCAGAGAGGAGCAGCGAGGAGAAAAAAAGCAGCAGAGAGGAGCAGCGAGGAGAAAAAAAGCAGCAGAGAGGAGCAGCGAGGAGAAAAAAAGCAGCAGAGAGGAGCAGAGAGGAGAAGAGAGGAGAAGAGAGGAGAAGAGAGGAGAAGAGAGGAGCAGAGAGGAGCAGAGAGGAGAAGAGAGGAGCAGAGAGGAGCAGAGAGGAGAAGAGAGGAGAAGAGAGGAGCAGAGAGGAGAAGAGAGGAGCAGAGAGGAGAAGAGAGGAGCAGAGAGGAGCAGAGAGGAGAAGAGAGGAGAAAAGAGGAGAAGAGAGAGAAGAGAGGAGAAGAGAGGAGCAGAGAGGAGCAGAGAGGAGAAGAGAGGAGCAGAGAGGAGCAGAGAGGAGAAGAGAGGAGCAGAGAGGAGAAGAGAGGAGCAGAGAGGAGAAGAGAGGAGCAGAGAGGAGAAGAGAGGAGAAGAGAGAGCAGAGAGGAGAAGAGAGGAGAAGAGAGGAGCAGAGAGGAGCAGAGAGGAGAAGAGAGGAGCAGAGAGGAGCAGAGAGGAGAAGAGAGGAGCAGAGAGGAGAAGAGAGGAGCAGAGAGGAGAAGAGAGGAGCAGAGAGGAGAAGAGAGGAGAAGAGAGGAGCAGAGAGGAGAAGAGAGGAGAAGAGAGGAGCAGAGAGGAGAAGAGAGGAGCAGAGAGGAGAGAGAGAGGAGAGAGGAGCAGAGAAGAGAAGAGAGGAGAGAGAGAGGAGAAGAGAGGAGCAGAGAGGAGAAGAGAGGAGCAGAGAGGAGAAGAGAGGAGAAGAGAGGAGCAGAGAGGAGAAGAGAGGAGAAGAGAGGAGAAGAGAGGAGAAGAGAGGAGCAGAGAGGAGAAGAGAGGAGAGAGAGAGGAGCAGAGAGGAGAAGAGAGGAGCAGAGAGGAGAAGAGAGGAGCAGAGAGGAGAAGAGAGGAGAAGAGAGGAGCAGAGAGGAGAAGAGAAGAGAGGAGCAGAGAGAGCAGAGAGGAGAAGAGAGAGAGGAGAAGAGAGGAGCAGAGAGGAGAAGAGAGGAGAAGAGAGGAGAAGAGAGGAGAAGAGAGGAGAAGAGAGGAGCAGAGAGGAGAAGAGAGGAGCAGAGAGGAGAAGAGAGGAGAAGAGAGGAGCAGAGAGAGAAGAGAGGAGAAGAGAGGAGCAGAGAGGAGAAAAGAGGAGCAGAGAGGAGCAGAGAGGAGAAAAGAGGAGCAGAGAGGAGCAGAGAGGAGAAGAGAGGAGCAGAGAGGAGAAGAGAGGAGAAGAGAGGAGCAGAGAGGAGAAGAGAGGAGCAGAGAGGAGAAGAGAGGAGAAGAGAGGAGCAGAGAGGAGCAGAGAGGAGAAGAGAGGAGAAGAGAGGAGCAGAGAGGAGAAGAGAGGAGCAGAGAGGAGAAGAGAGGAGAAGAGAGGAGCAGAGAGGAGCAGAGAGGAGCAGAGAGGAGCAGAGAGAGAGGAGAAAAGAGCAGCAGAGAGGAGAGAAGAGAGAGAAGAGAGGAGAAAAGAGGAGCAGAGAGGAGCAGAGAGGAGAAAAGAGGAGAAAAGAGGAGCAGAGAGGAGCAGAGAGGAGCAGAGAGGAGAAGAGAGGAGAAGAGAAGAGAGGAGAAAAGAGGAGAAGAGAGGAGAAAAGAGCAGCAGAGAGGAGAAGAGAGGAGCAGAGAGGAGAAAAGAGGAGAAAAGAGCAGCAGAGAGGAGAAAAGAGGAGAAAAAAAGCAGCAGAGAGGAGCAGAGAGGAGCAGCGAGGAGAAGAGAGGAGCAGAGAGGAGCAGAGAGGAGCAGAGAGGAGAAGAGAGGAGCAGAGAGGAGCAGAGAGGAGAAAGGGGAGAAAAGAGCAGCAGAGAGGAGAAAAGAGGAGAAAAGAGCAGCAGAGAGGAGAAGAGAGGAGAAGAGAGGAGCAGAGAGGAGCAGAGAGGAGCAGAGAGGAGAAGAGAGGAGAAGAGAGGAGCAGAGAGGAGAAAAGAGCAGCAGAGAGGAGGAGAGAGGAGCAGAGAGGAGAAGAGAGGAGAAAAAAAGCAGCAGAGAGGAGGAGAGAGGAGCAGAGAGGAGAAGAGAGGAGCAGAGAGGAGCAGAGAGGAGAAGAGAGGAGCAGAGAGGAGAAGAGAGGAGAAGAGAGGAGAAGAGAGGAGCAGAGAGGAGAAGAGAGGAGCAGAGAGGAGCAGAGAGGAGAAGAGAGGAGCAGAGAGGAGAAGAGAGGAGAAGAGAGGAGCAGAGAGGAGAAGAGAGGAGAAGAGAGGAGCAGAGAGGAGAAGAGAGGAGAAGAGAGGAGCAGAGAGGAGAAGAGAGGAGCAGAGAGGAGAAGAGAGGAGAAGAGAGGAGCAGAGAGGAGAAGAGAGGAGAAGAGAGGAGCAGAGAGGAGAAGAGAGGAGAAGAGAGGAGCAGAGAGAGCAGAGAGGAGCAGAGAGGAGAAGAGAGGAGAAGAGAGGAGCAGAGAGGAGAAAAGAGCAGCAGAGAGGAGGAGAGAGGAGCAGAGAGGAGAAGAGAGGAGAAAAAAAGCAGCAGAGAGGAGGAGAGAGAGCAGAGAGAGAGAGAAGAGAGGAGCAGAGAGGAGCAGAGAGCAGCAGAGAGGAGAAGAGAGGAGCAGAGAGGAGAAGAGAGGAGAAGAGAGGAGCAGCGAGGAGAAAAGAGGAGAAAAGAGCAGAAGAGAGGAGCAGAGAGGAGAAGAGAGGAGCAGAGAGCAGCAGAGAGGAGAAGAGAGGAGCAGAGAGGAGAAGAGAGGAGAAGAGAGGAGCAGAGAGGAGAAGAGAGGAGCAGAGAGGAGAAGAGAGGAGAAAAGAGGAGAAAAGAGCAGAAGAGAGGAGAAGAGAGGAGAAGAGAGGAGCAGAGAGGAGAAGAGAGGAGCAGAGAGGAGCAGCGAGGAGAAAAGAGGAGAAAAGAGCAGAAGAGAGGAGAAGAGAGGAGAAGAGAGGAGAAGAGAGGAGTAGAGAGGAGCAGAGAGGAGAAGAGAGGAGAAAAGAGCAGAAGAGAGGAGAAGAGAGGAGCAGAGAGGAGAAGAGAGGAGCAGCGAGGAGAAAAGAGGAGAAAAGAGCAGAAGAGAGGAGAAGAGAGGAGCAGAGAGGAGAAGAGAGGAGAAGAGAGGAGCAGAGAGGAGCAGAGAGGAGCAGAGAGGAGAAGAGAGGAGAAGAGAGGAGCAGAGAGGAGAAGAGAGGAGAAGAGAGGAGCAGAGAGGAGAAAAGAGCAGCAGAGAGGAGAAGAGAAGAGAAGAGAGGAGCAGAAAGGAGCAGAGAAGAGAAGAGAGGAGCAGAAAGGAGCAGAGAAGAGAAGAGAGGAGCAGAGAGGAGAAGAGAGGAGAAGAGAGGAGCAGAGAGGAGCAGAAAGGAGCAGAGAAGAGAAGAGAGGAGCAGAAAGGAGCAGAGAAGAGAAGAGAGGAGCAGAGAGGAGAAGAGAGGAGCAGAGAGGAGCAGAGAGGAGCAGAAAGGAGCAGAGAGGAGAAGAGAGGAGAAGAGAGGAGCAGAGAGAGCAGAGAGGAGCAGAGAGGAGCAGAGAGGAAGAGAGGAGAAGAGAGAGAAGAGAGGAGCAGAGAGGAGCAGAGAGGAGAAGAGAGAGCAGAGAGGAGAGAGAGGAGAGAGAGAGGAGAAGAGAAGAGAGGAGAGAGAGGAGCAGAGAGGAGAAGAGAGGAGAAGAGAGGAGAAGAGAGGAGAAAAGAGGAGCAGAGAGGAGAAGAGAGGAGCAGAGAGGAGAAGAGAGGAGAAGAGAGGAGCAGAGAGGAGAAGAGAGGAGAAGAGAGGAGAAGAGAGGAGAAGAGAGAGAAGAGAGGAGAAAAGAGGAGCAGAGAGGAGAAGAGAGGAGCAGAGAGGAGAAAAGAGGAGCAGAGAGGAGAAGAGAGGAGCAGAGAGGAGAAGAGAGGAGCAGAGAGGAGAAGAGAGGAGAAGAGAGGAAGAGAGGAGCAGAGAGGAGAAGAGAGGAGCAGAGAGGAGAAGAGAGGAGCAGAGAGGAAGAGAGGAGAGAGAGAGGAGAGAGGAGAAGAGAGGAGAAGAGAGGAGAAGAGAGGAGCAGAGAGGAGAAGAGAGGAGCAGAGAGGAGCAGAGAGGAGAAGAGAGGAGAAGAGAGGAGCAGAAAGGAGCAGAGAAGAGAAGAGAGGAGCAGAGAGGAGAAGAGAGGAGCAGAGAGGAGAAGAGAGGAGCAGAGAGGAGAAGAGAGGAGAAGAGAGGAGCAGAAAGGAGCAGAGAAGAGAAGAGAGGAGCAGAGAGGAGCAGAGAGGAGAAGAGAAGAGAGGAGAGAGAGGAGAAGAGAGAGCAGAGAGGAGAAGAGAAGAGAGGAGAAGAGAGAGCAGAGAGGAGAAGAGAGGAGCAGAGAGGAGAAGAGAGGAGAAGAGAGGAGAAGAGAGGAGCAGAGAGGAGCAGAGAGGAGAAGAGAGGAGAAGAGAGGAGCAGAGAGGAGAAGAGAGGAGCAGAGAGGAGAAGAGAGGAGCAGAGAGGAGAAGAGAGGAGCAGAGAGGAGGAGCAGAAAGGAGCAGAGAGGAGAAGAGAGGAGCAGAGAGGAGAAGAGAGGAGCAGAGAGGAGAAGAGAGGAGCAGAGAGGAGAGCAGAGAGGAGAAGAGAGGAGCAGAGAGGAGAAGAGAGGAGAAGAGAGGAGCAGAGAGGAGAAGAGAGGAGCAGAGAGGAGAAGAGAGGAGAAGAGAGGAGCAGAGAGGAGCAGAGAGGAGCAGAGAGGAGAAGAGAGGAGAAGAGAGGAGCAGAGAGGAGCAGAGAGGAGAAGAGAGGAGAAGAGAGGAGCAGAGAGGAGAAGAGAGGAGCAGAGAGGAGAAGAGAGGAGAAGAGAGGAGCAGAGAGGAGCAGAGAGGAGCAGAGAGGAGAAGAGAGGAGAAGAGAGGAGCAGAGAGGAGCAGAGAGGAGAAGAGAGGAGAAGAGAGGAGCAGAGAGGAGAAGAGAGGAGCAGAGAGGAGCAGAGAGAGAGGAGAAAAGAGGAGAAAAGAGCAGAAGAGAGGAGAAGAGAGGAGAAGAGAGGAGAGAAGAGAGGAGTAGAGAGGAGCAGAGAGGAGAAGAGAGGAGAAAAGAGCAGAAGAGAGGAGGAGAAGAGAGGAGAGAGAGGAGAAGAGAGGAGTAGAGAGGAGCAGAGAGGAGAAGAGAGGAGAAAAGAGCAGAAGAGAGGAGAAGAGAGGAGCAGAGAGGAGAAGAGAGGAGCAGAGAGGAGAAAAGAGGAGAAAAGAGCAGAAGAGAGGAGAAGAGAGGAGCAGAGAGGAGAAAAGAGGAGAAGAGAGGAGCAGAGAGGAGAGCAGAGAGGAGCAGAGAGGAGAAGAGAGGAGAAGAGAGGAGCAGAGAGGAGAAGAGAGGAGCAGAGAGAGAGGAGAAAAGAGCAGCAGAGAGGAGAAGAGAGGAGAAGAGAGGAGCAGAGAGGAGCAGCGAGGAGCAGAGAGCAGCAGAGAGGAGAAGAGAGGAGAAGAGAGGAGCAGAGAGGAGAAGAGAGGAGCAGAGAGCAGCAGAGAGGAGAAGAGAGGAGCAGAGAGGAGCAGAGAGGAGAAGAGAGGAGCAGAGAGGAGAGAAGAGAGGAGAAGAGAGGAGCAGAGAGGAGCAGAGAGGAGCAGAGAGGAGAAGAGAGGAGCAGAGAGGAGCAGAGAGGAGAGAAGAGAGGAGAAGAGAGGAGCAGAGAGGAGCAGAGAGGAGCAGAGAGGAGAAGAGAGGAGAAGAGAGGAGCAGAGAGGAGAAGAGAGGAGAAGAGAGGAGCAGAGAGGAGAAAAGAGGAGCAGAGAGGAGAAGAGAGGAGAAGAGAGGAGAGAGAGAGGAGCAGAGAGGAGCAGAGAGGAGAAGAGAGGAGAGAGAGGAGCAGAGAGGAGCAGAGAGGAGAAGAGAGGAGAGAAGAGAGGAGCAGAGAGGAGAAGCGAGGAGAAGAGAGGAGGAGAAGAGAGGAGAAGAGAGGAGAAGAGAAGAGAGGAGAAGAAGAGAGGAGCAGAGAGGAGAAGAGAGGAGAAGAGAGGAGCAGAGAGGAGCAGAGAGGAGCAGAGAGGAGAAGAGAGGAGAAGAGAGGAGCAGAGAGGAGCAGAGAGGAGCAGAGAGGAGAAGAGAGGAGAAGAGAGGAGCAGAGAGGAGCAGAGAGGAGAAGAGAGGAGAAGAGAGGAGCAGAGAGGAGAAGAGAGGAGAAGAAGAGAGGAGAAGAGAGGAGCAGAGAGGAGCAGAGAGGAGCAGAGAGGAGCAGAGAGGAGAAGAGAGGAGAAGAGAGGAGCAGAGAGGAGGAGCAGAGAGGAGAGAAGAGAGGAGAAGAGAGGAGCAGAGAGGAGAAGCGAGGAGAAGAGAGGAGAAGAGAGGAGCAGAGAGGAGCAGAGAGGAGCAGAGAGGAGAAGAGAGGAGAAGAGAGGAGCAGAGAGGAGAAGAGAGGAGAAGAGAGGAGCAGAGAGAGCAGAGAGGAGAAAAGAGCAGCAGAGAGGAGGAGAGAGGAGAAGAGAGGAGCAGAGAGGAGAAGAGAGGAGAAAAGAGCAGCAGAGAGGAGGAGAGAGGAGCAGAGAGGAGAAGAGAGGAGCAGAGAGGAGCAGCGAGGAGAAAAGAGGAGAAAAGAGCAGAAGAGAGGAGAAGAGAGGAGAAGAGAGGAGAAGAAGAGAGGAGAAGAGAGGAGCAGAGAGGAGAAGAGAGGAGAAGAGAGGAGAAGAGAGGAGCAGAGAGGAGAAGAGAGGAGAAAAGAGCAGAAGAGAGGAGCAGAGAGGAGCAGAGAGGAGAAGAGAGGAGAAGAGAGGAGCAGAGAGGAGAAGAGAGGAGAAAAGAGCAGCAGAGAGGAGGAGAGAGGAGCAGAGAGGAGAAGAGAGGAGCAGAGAGGAGCAGAGAGGAGAAGAGAGGAGAGAAAAGAGCAGAAGAGAGGAGAAGAGAGGAGCAGAGAGGAGAGCAGAGAGGAGAAGAGGAGAAGAGAGGAGCAGAGAGGAGAAGAGAGGAGAAGAGAGGAGCAGAGAGGAGAAGAGAGGAGCAGAGAGGAGAAGAGAGGAGCAGAGAGGAGGAGCAGAAAGGAGCAGAGAGGAGCAGAAAGGAGCAGAGAGGAGCAGAGAGGAGAAGAGAGGAGCAGAGAGGAGCAGAGAGGAGAAAAGAGGAGAAAAGAGGAGAAAAGAGGAGCAGAGAGGAGAAGAGAGGAGCAGAGAGGAGCAGAGAGGAGAAGAGAGGAGAAAAGAGCAGCAGAGAGGAGCAGAGAGGAGAAGAGAGGAGCAGAGAGGAGAAGAGAGAGAAAAGAGCAGCAGAGAGAGAAGAGAGGAGAAGAGAGGAGCAGAGAGGAGAAGAGAGGAGCAGAGAGCAGCAGAGAGGAAGAGAGGAGCAGAGAGGAGCAGAGAGGAGAAGAGAGGAGCAGAGAGGAGAAGAGAGGAGAAGAGAGGAGCAGAGAGGAGCAGAGAGGAGCAGAGAGGAGAAGAGAGGAGCAGAGAGGAGCAGAGAGGAGAAGAGAGGAGAAGAGAGGAGCAGAGAGGAGCAGAGAGGAGCAGAGAGGAGAAGAGAGGAGAAGAGAGGAGCAGAGAGGAGAAGAGAGGAGAAGAGAGGAGCAGAGAGGAGAAAAGAGGAGCAGAGAGGAGAAGAGAGGAGAAGAGAGGAGCAGAGAGGAGCAGAGAGGAGCAGAGAGGAGAAAAGAGGAGAAGAGAGGAGCAGAGAGGAGCAGAGAGGAGAAGAGAGGAGAAGAGAGGAGCAGAGAGGAGAAGCGAGGAGAAGAGAGGAGAAGAGAGGAGAAGAGAGGAGCAGAGAGGAGAAGAGAGGAGCAGAGAGGAGAAGAGAGGAGAAGAGAGGAGCAGAGAGGAGCAGAGAGGAGCAGAGAGGAGAAGAGAGGAGAAGAGAGGAGCAGAGAGGAGCAGAGAGGAGCAGAGAGGAGAAGAGAGGAGAGAGAGGAGCAGAGAGGAGCAGAGAGGAGAAGAGAGGAGAAGAGAGGAGCAGAGAGGAGAAGCGAGGAGAAGAGAGGAGAAGAGAGGAGCAGAGAGAGAGCAGAGAGGAGGAGCAGAGAGGAGCAGAGAGGAGAAGAGAGGAGAAGAGAGGAGCAGAGAGGAGCAGAGAGGAGAAGAGAGGAGAAGAGAGGAGCAGAGAGGAGAAGCGAGGAGAAGAGAGGAGAAGAGAGGAGCAGAGAGGAGCAGAGAGGAGCAAGAGGAGAAGAGAGAGAAGAGAGGAGCAGAGAGAGAAGAGAGGAGAAGAAGGAGCAGAGAGGAGAAAAGAGCAGCAGAGAGGAGGAGAGAGGAGAAGAGAGGAGCAGAGAGGAGAAGAGAGGAGAAAAGAGCAGCAGAGAGGAGAGAGAGAGCAGAGAGGAAGAGAGGAGCAGAGAGGAGAAGCGAGGAGAAGAGAGGAGCAGAAAGGAGCAGAGAGGAGGAGAAGAGAGGAGAAGAGGAGAAGAGAGGAGAAGAGAGGAGAAGAGAGGAGAAAAGAGGAGAAGAGAGGAGAAGAGAGGAGAAGAGAGGAGCAGAGAGGAGAAGAGAGGAGAAAAGAGGAGAAGAGAGAGCAGAGAGGAGCAGAGAGGAGAAGAGAGGAGAAGAGAGGAGCAGAGAGGAGAAGAGAGGAGAAAAGAGCAGCAGAGAGGAGAAGAGAGGAGCAGAGAGGAAGAGAGGAGCAGAGAGGAGAAAAGAGCAGCAGAGAGGAGAAGAGAGGAGAAAAGAGCAGCAGAGAGGAGCAGAGAGCAGCAGAGAGGAGAAGAGAGGAGAAAAGAGCAGCAGAGAGGAGAAAAGAGCAGCAGAGAGGAGAAGAGAGGAGCAGAGAGGAGAAGAGAGGAGCAGAGAGGAGAAGAGAGAGGAGAAAAGAGGAGCAGAGAGGAGAAGAGAGGAGAAAAGAGCAGCAGAGAGGAGAAGAGAGGAGAAAAGAGCAGCAGAGAGGAGAAGAGACTCTTTGACCTTTTCGAAATCAGCAGCTGAAAAGTTTCTTTTCCACAGAAACAAGCAGAGGAGCAGAGAGGAGGAGCAGAGAGGAGAAGAGAGGAGAAGAGAGGAGCAGAGAGGAGAAGAGAGGAGAAGAGAGGAGCAGAGAGGAGAAGAGAGGAGAAGAGAGGAGAAGAGAGGAGCAGAGAGGAGAAGAGAGGAGAAGAGAGGAGCAGAGAGGAGAAGAGAGGAGAAGAGAGGAGCAGAGAGGAGAAGAGAGGAGAAGAGAGGAGCAGAGAGGAGAAGAGAGGAGCAGAGAGGAGCAGAGAGGAGCAGAGAGGAGAAGAGAGGAGAAGAGAGGAGCAGAGAGGAGAAGAGAGGAGCAGAGAGGAGCAGAGAGGAGCAGAGAGGAGAAGAGAGGAGAAGAGAGGAGAAGAGAGGAGCAGAGAGGAGCAGAGAGGAGAAGAGGAGGAGAAGAGAGGAGCAGAGAGGAGCAGAGAGGAGCAGAGAGGAGCAGAGAGGAGCAGAGAGGAGAAGAGAGGAGAAGAGAGGAGAAGAGAGGAGAAGAGAGGAGCAGAGAGGAGCAGAGAGGAGCAGAGAGGAGAAGAGAGGAGAAGAGAGGAGAAGAGAGGAGAAGAGAGGAGCAGAGAGGAGAAGAGAGGAGAAGAGAGGAGAAGAGAGGAGCAGAGAGGAGCAGAGAGGAGAAGAGAGGAGAAGAGAGGAGAAGAGAGGAGAAGAGAGGAGAAGAGAGGAGCAGAGAGGAGAAAAGAGGAGCAGAGAGGAGAAAAGAGGAGCAGAGAGGAAAGAGAGGAGAAGAGAGGAGAAGAGAGGAGGAGAGAGGAGAAGAGAGGAGCAGAGAGGAGAAAAGAGGAGAAAAGAGCAGCAGAGAGGAGAAGAGAGGAGAAGAGAGGAGAAGAGAGGAGCAGAGAGGAGAAGAGAGGAGCAGAGAGGAGAAGAGAGGAGCAGAGAGGAGCAGAGAGGAGAAGAGAGGAGAAGAGAGGAGGAGAGAGGAGAAGAGAGGAGAAGAGAGAAGGAGAGGAGAAGAGAGGAGAAGAGAGGAGAAGAGAGGAGAAGAGAGGAGAAGAGAGGAGCAGAGAGGAGCAGAGAGGAGAAGAGAGGAGAAGAGACTCTTTGACCTTTTCGAAATCAGCAGCTGAAAAGTTTCTTTTCCACAGAAACAAAAGTCAAACCGACCCAGAGAAACAGAGTGACGCATCTTTGATCTGCAGCCAGTCCAGCGCCGAGCGTCTGCCAGCAGACACATTCCTCACAATCCCACTTCCTGAAAAACGCCCCCAAAACCACCAAACCTCCCCCAGCCGACTCCTCCCTACCTCCTCCCCCGTCTCCCCCCTCAGGTATTCACCACGTCTGGATATTTGAGACCAACCTCACCCAGCCAGCACAGAGCACACAATAACCTTCATTCAGACCGTGTGTGTGTGTGTGTGTGTGTGTATAAACACACAGCTGGAGCCTCCTGCTTTCCTTCACATTATCATCATCTCAGTCTCTGAGGAGAATAAACTCTGACTCCGTTATCTGCCGTAACAGTAAGGTCAAAGGTCAGAGGTCACAGCATCATGACAACAGCAGGAACAGAGAGAGGTGAGTCTCTGTTCCACAGGTAAGAAATCCTCATTCAGAATTCTAATAAGTAAAATAAAGTAAAATAAATACAAATTCAGTCTTGGAACATGTTTGTCCTCTGGTTTTTCTCTATGTGACTCCGTGTGATCACTTTTCAATAAACAATATAATCAGATTATTTATTGAATATTTCTGTTTTTAATCCTTCCTTCTTGAGGCTCTGATTGAGACTGTGGAGCTGTTTCTTCTTCACTGGCTCAGTCAGTCTCTACCTGCAGCTTCAGGTGTAAACACTCTGACGATGAAACCACAGATGATTATTTTGAACTAGATTTCCCGCCTCCTGGTTGCTTCCTCAGTAAACATGGTCTCAGTCACTCCAGTCACACAGAGGAATAATGACCAGAGGTGTTTTTATAGGACATTATGATGTTGACCTTTGACCTTTTGGGTATAAAATGTCATCAAATATTTGAGTTAAATTTTGTCAAAATGACTGAATGAATTCATGAGTTATTGTTTGCATTCACAAGAACGTGAGGGCACTGCGACCTTGACCTTTGACCTTTGACCACCAAAATCTATTAGAACTTCCCTCCAGTTACTGAGATATCATGAGACTGAGACAGACGGACGACCTGAAAACAACTCAGAGGAACAGGAAGGACATCATGAACGGGTCTCACCTCGACGCTCTCCAGAGACGTGGAGCGCCTCAGTTTGGCTCTGCGGACGCCGGCCGGTGACGAGTCCGTGGCCTCGGTCCTGGACGGTGGCGAGTCCTCCGAGTCGCAGGTCAGCGCGGCGCCATATTTACTGTCGGGACGGGAGCGTCGGCCGTAGCGCTTGGTCCCCTTCACGAACTTCGGCTTCACCTCCTCTGGAACGACTGCGGAGAGCGGGAAAGTGATGGAGGGACTGACTGACAGCTTGTATGTACGTCACAAACTACCAGGACCAGGACCAGGACCAGGACCAGGACCTTACACAGCCTGAGACCAGGACCAGGACCAGGACCTGACACAGCCTGAGACCAGGACCAGGACCAGGACCTGGACCTGACACAGCCTGAGACCAGGACCAGGACCTGACACAGCCTGAGACCAGGACCAGGACCAGGACCAGGACCAGGACCTTACACAGCCTGAGACCAGGACCAGGACCTGACACAGCCTGAGGAGAAGAGAGGAGGAGAGAGAGGAGAAGAGAGGAGCAGAGAGGAGAAAAGAGGAGAAAAGAGCAGCAGTGAGGAGAAGAGAGGAGAAGAGAGGAGAAGAGAGGAGCAGAGAGGAGAAAAGAGGAGCAGAGAGGAGAAAAGAGGAGCAGAGAGGAGAAGAGAGGAGAAGAGAGGAGAAGAGAGGAGGAGAGAGGAGAAGAGAGGAGAAGAGAGGAGCAGAGAGGAGGAGAAGAGAGGAGAAGAGAGGAGAAGAGAGGAGAAGAGAGGAGAAGAGGAGCAGAGAGGAGAAGAGAGCAGCAGGGAGGAGAAGAGACTCTTTGACCTTTTCGAAATCAGCAGCTGAAAAGTTTCTTTTCCACAGAAACAAAAGTCAAACCGACCCAGAGAAACAGAGTGACGCATCTTTGATCTGCAGCCAGTCCAGCGCCGAGCGTCTGCCAGCAGACACATTCCTCACAATCCCACTTCCTGAAAAACGCCCCCAAAACCACCAAACCTCCCCCAGCCGACTCCTCCCTACCTCCTCACCCCGTCTCCCCCCTCAGGTATTCACCACGTCTGGATATTTGAGACCAACCTCACCCAGCCAGCACAGAGCACACAATAACCTTCATTCAGACCGTGTGTGTGTGTGTGTGTGTGTGTATAAACACACAGCTGGAGCCTCCTGCTTTCCTTCACATTATCATCATCTCAGTCTCTGAGGAGAATAAACTCTGACTCCGTTATCTGCCGTAACAGTAAGGTCAAAGGTCAGAGGTCACAGCATCATGACAACAGCAGGAACAGAGAGAGGTGAGTCTCTGTTCCACAGGTAAGAAATCCTCATTCAGAATTCTAATAAGTAAAATAAAGTAAAATAAATACAAATTCAGTCTTGGAACATGTTTGTCCTCTGGTTTTTCTCTATGTGACTCCGTGTGATCACTTTTCAATAAACAATATAATCAGATTATTTATTGAATATTTCTGTTTTTAATCCTTCCTTCTTGAGGCTCTGATTGAGACTGTGGAGCTGTTTCTTCTTCACTGGCTCAGTCAGTCTCTACCTGCAGCTTCAGGTGTAAACACTCTGACGATGAAACCACAGATGATTATTTTGAACTAGATTTCCCGCCTCCTGGTTGCTTCCTCAGTAAACATGGTCTCAGTCACTCCAGTCACACAGAGGAATAATGACCAGAGGTGTTTTTATAGGACATTATGATGTTGACCTTTGACCTTTTGGATATAAAATGTCATCAAATATTTGAGTTAAATTTTGTCAAAATGACTGAATGAATTCATGAGTTATTGTTTGCATTCACAAGAACGTGAGGGCACTGCGACCTTGACCTTTGACCTTTGACCACCAAAATCTATTAGAACTTCCCTCCAGTTACTGAGATATCATGAGACTGAGACAGACGGACGACCTGAAAACAACTCAGAGGAACAGGAAGGACATCATGAACGGGTCTCACCTCGACGCTCTCCAGAGACGTGGAGCGCCTCAGTTTGGCTCTGCGGACGCCGGCCGGTGACGAGTCCGTGGCCTCGGTCCTGGACGGTGGCGAGTCCTCCGAGTCGCAGGTCAGCGCGGCGCCATGTTTACTGTCGGGACGGGAGCGTCGGCCGTAGCGCTTGGTCCCCTTCACGAACTTCGGCTTCACCTCCTCTGGAACGACTGCGGAGAGCGGGAAAGTGATGGAGGGACTGACTGACAGCTTGTATGTACGTCACAAACTACCAGGACCAGGACCAGGACCAGGACCAGGACCTTACACAGCCTGAGACCAGGACCAGGACCAGGACCTGACACAGCCTGAGACCAGGACCAGGACCAGGACCTGGACCTGACACAGCCTGAGACCAGGCCCAGGACCTGACACAGCCTGAGACCAGGACCAGGACCTGGACCTTACACAGCCTGAGACCAGGACCAGGACCTGACACAGCCTGAGACCAGGACCAGGACCAGGACCAGGACCTGACACAGCCTGAGACCAGGACCAGGACCAGGACCTGGACCTGACACAGCCTGAGACCAGGACCAGGACCTGACACAGCCTGAGACCAGGACCAGGAACAGGACCAGGACCAGGACCTGACACAGCCTGAGACCAGGACCAGGACCAGGACCTGGACCTGACACAGCCTGAGACCAGGACCAGGACCAGGACCTGGACCTGACACAGCCTGAGACCAGGACCAGGACCTGACACAGCCTGAGACCAGGACCAGGACCAGGACCTGACACAGCCTGAGACCAGGACCAGGACCAGGACCTGGACCTTACACAGCCTGAGACCAGGACCAGGACCTGACACAGCCTGAGACCAGGACCAGGACCAGGACCAGGACCTGACACAGCCTGAGACCAGGACCAGGACCAGGACCTTACACAGCCTGAGACCAGGACCAGGACCAGGACCTGGACCTGACACAGCCTGAGACCAGGACCAGGACCAGGACTCCTCCAACACACTGATGGTTTCTAACACACTTCCTGACGCTGACACTGAAACTGCTTCATCAAATGTTCCCAATTGTTTCTCAGTGATTGAAAGTTGAACAATCATCAAACGTCTCAGCTGTGACGTGAATCACGTGAACTTCTTCTTCTCTTATCATTTGTGTGTTGTGTGTATATGATCACACCTTTTATTTTTGGTTGTCGCTCCCTGACTTTACATGTAGTGGATGTTGATTCTGACGGTACAAACGAGTGCAACACTTCTACTGTTCTACTGTTGCTTCAGACTAAAGCAATTTTAATGACACCATATTCTGTATATATTCATATAGTATATTTTAACTATCACCTCTCAACAGTAGTGGTTCATATCCTACTATAAGGACATATTTTTATATCTATCTTTATAATCTTGCTTCTTATTCTCTATTCTTTGTTGAATTCTGATCTGATATTAATAATGTAATGTTTTCTATTTTTTAGGTTATATGTCTTCACTTTGCATCTGTTCTTCATTGGGATCAATAATGTTGATCTTTATTGGTTTTTATTAACCTCAAAATCACAAATAAATGTTTAAAGCTCCATGTTTCTTCTTCTTCTGTGTTTTATTTGAAGTGTTGATTCATCAGAAGATATAAAAACCATCTCAGTGTAGTTTTACATCTCCTCTCTCAGGCTTCTCTCTGCAGCTCTAGTAACAAGACACTTTCACAGTATTAATATAGAAGCTAGAGCTGATCTATAATCTATAATCACACTACACATGGACACAGACCTTTACACTGGAGGAGCTTTAAAGTTTCAGTATTGTGTCATATATACACATCCACCTCTGCTCAGCCCAGAGGTTAGTGTGAACTCTGACCCACATTAACCACAATAAAGAAATGAAACAATAATCTACATATAATTTATCACATTTAACAAAAACAGAATAAATCAGATTGTCTTTGTTTTAGATCAAAATAAAAGTGAAGAGTTTGATCTGAACCTTTTGTCTGTGACGTGCTCCAGAAATAAACTTTGCTTTGCTCACAGTACTGAAATAAATCTTTAGTGAGCAGCTTATCTTCCTGCTGCGACTGTTATCAATCCTCAGTGAACACCACACTGATCAATACAGAATCAATACTGATCAGCCACACACTGATCTTCTCTATCACACTGTCACATGTGTGTGTGTGTGTGTGTGTGTGTGTTTGTCTGTGTGTGTGTGTGTGTTTGTGTGTGTTTGTGTGTGTGTGTGTGTGTGTTGTGTGTGTGTGTGTGTGTGTGTGTGTGTGTGAGTGTGTGTGTGTGTGTGTGTGTGTGTGTTTGTCTGTGTGTGTGTGTGTGTTGTGTGTGTTGTGTGTGTGTGTGTGTGTTGTGTGTGTGTGTGTGTGTGTGTGTGTGTGTGTGTGTGTGTGTGTGTGTCTGAAGAGAAGATTTATATAAAAAGATGAAAATCTTATATTTTCTTTGTCTGAACATTTCCATTGTGAACCTTGAATCCCACCCCCTGATGTCTCTCACCTGGCTCCAGGTAGCTGCTGTCGTCCTCTGATGTGCTGAAGTCCAGGGAGCGAGACAGGACGGCGACAAAGCCTTCTTTAAACTCCTCAAAGTTCACCTGAGGAACAAACACAGAGATTTACTGTATTCACTGAACTATTCACCGGCAGAACAGCTGTAAACACAAAGTCTGAAATATTATCAGGTTGTTAAGTTATTAATTGATCTAATATGTGATCATCAGCACAGTTCCCTCTCTTTTAGCTCTGTGTTTGGTCTCCACCATGTTCACCAGCTGCTCTCTGACTGTCTGTCTTCTCTCTGCTGCTCGGCAGGTAGAGGACAGGCAGGTAGAGGACAGACAGGTAGAGGACAGGCAGGTCGAGGACAGACAGGTAGAGGACAGGCAGGTCGAGGACAGACAGGTAGAGGACAGGCAGGTCGAGGACAGACAGGTAGAGGACAGGCAGGTTGAGGTCAGACAGGTAGAGGACAGGCAGGTAGAGGACAGACAGGTAGAGGACAGACAGGTAGAGGACAGAGGTGAAAACACCGAACTCCAAAACTAGGAGCTAAAAGAGGCTGAAAAGCCACAGAGCTGCAGAGATGTTGAGAGTTGGTCATTAACATTTCTTAAAGTCATTCAAATTAATTGAAATGAATGAATGAATTCATTAATTGAAATGAATGAATTAATTCAAGGACATTTTAAGGCCCAGTTAATGACAGTATTCAGATAATGAGTTTGTGTTAAAGTGCTATGGAAACTCCAGGTCGTGTACTGGCTGCTGCTTTAAATCAAAGTGAAGCTGACAGCCGAGGCTCTTTGCCGCATGTCCACCTGTGTCTCTCTACACGGTCCTGTCAGAGAAGTAACTTAAAAACTCAAAGTTAGGACGAGGCAAAGACTTTAAAGAGGTCAGAGCTTCACTGCTGAAAGCTTTTACTCTGACCACATCTCTCTGTCTGGATTTGGTCTTTTATCTGTTGAGGCTGAAAACTAAAGGGGACGGAGGGTTTGCTGTCGGTCGATCTGCCAGAGGAAATCAGGTCGACTGAGTCTGTGACCTCCTTTAAATCCCTTTTATCAGAGATCGTCCCCTCAAGTGTTTTATTTCTCTTAACTCTGTGTTGGTTTTATTCCTCTGTTTTTCTTCTCTTTCAAACTCCTTGATTTCATGTGTCATGTCTCCTTTTTTCTGCCTGTGTCAAACACTTTGTGACGTGGATTTACTCTGTAAATAAAGATGGTAATTATCTGCATTAACACACAGTGACAGTTCGGAGGTCTTAGTTCAGTAATGGCCGACTGAAACGCCGTCCCTCACCCTGGCGTAGGTGCGTTCGCCCAGCAGTGTGTCCAGCAGCAGCGGCAGGTGAGCGTCCAACTGCAACTTCTGGCAGAGCGCCGTCAGCTCGTCTCTGTCCAGGAAGCCGGTGGCCGTCGTGTCGCAGCTGTCGAACTCCGCCTTCAGCTGGGCGACGTAGTGAGTGTGCTCCGCCTCCTCCATCCCGACGCATCACGCTGCAACAGCTACACCTGGAGAACAAACACACAGGAAACACTGAGGCAGAGTTTCACTGAGGACTCTCAGGAGACAAGGCGAGACGAGAAAAGATGAGAAGACACAAGATGAGAAGAGATTAAACGAGATGAGACAAGAGGAGACGAGAAGAGACGTGACGAGATGAGAAGAGATGTAACGAGATGAGACGAGGTGAGAAGAGATGAGACGAGAGGAGACGAGATGAGACGAGATGAGACGAGGTGAGAAGAGATGAGACTAGATGAAACGTGACGAGATGAGACGAGAGGAGACAAGATGAGACGTGACGAGATGAAAAAAGATGAGACGAGATGTAACAAGATGTAACGAGATGAGACATGACGAGATGAGATGAGACGAGATGAAACGTGACGAGATGAGACGAGAAGAGACGTGACAAGATGAGACTAGATGAAAAAAGATGAGACGAGATGAGACGAGGTGAGAAGAGATGAGACGAGATGTAACGAGATGAGACGAGATGAGATGTAACGAGATGAGACGTGACGAGATGAGACGAGATGAAACGTGACGAGATGAGATGAGACGAGAGGAGACGAGATGAGACGTGACGAGATGAGACGAGAGGAGACGAGATGAGACGTGACGAGATGAGACGAGATGAGACGAGATGAAACGTGACGAGATGAGACGAGAGGAGACAAGATGAGACGTGACGAGATGAGACGAGATGAAACGTGACGAGATGAGATGAGACGAGATGTAACGAGATGAGACGTGACGAGATGAGACGAGACGAGATGAGACGAGATGAGACGAGATGAGACGAGATGAGACGAGAAGAGACGAGATGTAACGAGATGAAACGTGACGAGATGAGACGAGATGAGACGAGATGTAACGAGATGAGACGTGACGAGATGAGATGAGATCAGCATCCGGTTCAGCACCTAGAACCCTGGCTTGGTCGTGACAGTACGTGTCAGATAGAACCTCCTCTGCAGCTCAGTTTATCTGTGGTGTTACATTTAATTATTTTATTATATGATCTAATATTATCATTGTTCATATATTTAAGTTTTTAAGAGAAAGCTAGTAAGTGATGTAGTAGGTAAGTTCAAAAACTGACGTTAGTATAGAGTTTCATAGAAAGATCAAGAAATCTCTTCAACAGTTTGATCTGCGTCTGATCAGTAAATACTGATTGTTTGATCAGTAAATATTGATCTGTGTATTATCTGACTGCAGTTTTCGGCCTCCTGTCTAAACAGCAGCTGTAGAACAAGGTGGAACCAGCTTCTCTCCGGGGGTTTGATCCTGTCTAATGGATCAACTCCAGAAATGTCTCAGATTGCTGAAATATTTCCTGCTATCAGACGCTGTGAGGAGTCAACATGATGTTATCAGCTGAGAGGAGAAACAGTCTGTCACAGAGTGGAGACTTTCTGTTGTGTTGTTGATTTCAGCAGCTGGAAACATCTGCCCCTCCTCCCCCTGTGTGTCTGTTATATCATCAGTAATCTGTGCTCGTCAGTTCACCATCATCTTCATCAGTTTCCCTGCACACACACTGACCTTCCTCAGCTGGACACTGAAAGACCTTCATTTCTGATGTAACATACTGAGCTGTCACTGTTCACAGAATATTTTACTGCATCTTACTCTGTGTCTCTGTATCAGCTTTTATTTTACTAATCCCTGTTGTCATTTCCTGTTGTCCAACCTCAACACACAGCGAACTGTGGAGCTGAAAAACTATCAAACTAAAATCACAAAAAGTCACTACAGCTTCACTTTTCTGTCTTTATAATAATAATGTGAATTTTTAAGAGACAAAGTATAAATATAAATACAACTGTGATGGAGAATTCTCACTATATTACTGACATATTAAGTAAATATTCAATTATCTGAGAAAATAATTGGTAAATAAATGAATAATCAAAACAGCTCTATTAGACAGTTAAAACATAAACATATCAATATAATTACAGCAGCATGAAATTAAAAAAATATGGTTTAAATAAGGGAATATCTGAAGTGAAGAAGTGAAGTCTCGTCTGACTAAACATTCATGTATCAGTGGACACTCCATATTTATCTGTATAATCAGTGAGGAACAGTTTGTAACAGCAGATCTCTGTGGTTATTAATTATTAAATATATATTAGTTATTAATGACTCTAACGTCATTTTCTCTTGACTCATTATAACTGCTCCTCGTCAGTGTTTAAATACCGATACATATACACACACACATGTATATATATATATATATATATATATATAAAATGTTTTCATGCAAAACTGTATACACCATGTATACATCATAAACTGAACCTGAATAAACACATTTTACATCCTTTCCTGGTCTATTGTGTCCCTTTGTCTTCGATACATGACACTTTGTGCTCATTCTGCATCCCTCTGAGCTCATCTTATATCCCTCTGAGCTCATCTTATATCCCTCTGAGCTCATTCTGCATCCCTCTGAGCTCATCTTATATCCCTCTGTGCTCATCTTATATCCCTCTATGTTCATCTTATATCCCTCAGTTCTTTCTGCATCCCTCTGTGCTCATTTTATATCCCTCTGTGCTCATTTTATATCCCTCTGTGCTCATCTTATATCCCTCTATGTTCATCTTACATCCCTCAGCTCATTCTGCATCCCTCTGTGCTCATGTTATATCCCTCTATGTTCATCTTATATCCCTCTGTGCTCATTTTATATCCCTCTGTGCTCATTCTGCATCCCTCTGAGCTCATGTTATATCCCTCTATGTTCATCTTATATCCCTCTGTGCTCATTTTATATCCCTCTATGTTCATTTTATATCCCTCAGCTCATTTTATATCCCTCTGTACTCATCTTATATCCCTCTGTGCTCATCTTATATCCCTCTGTGTTCATCTTACATCCCTCAGCTCATTCTGCATCCCTCTGTGCTCATCTTATATCCCTCTGTGCTCATCTTATATCCCTCTGTGCTCATCTTATATCCCTCTGTGCTCATTTTATATCCCTCTGTGCTCATTCTGCATCCCTCTGTGCTCATCTTATATCCCTCTATGTTCATTTTATATCCCTGTGCTCATTCTGCATCCCTCTGAGCTCCTTATCCTTATAAATCATGACGATCCCTCTCACATCTGATGCAGTTTCAGAATAAGTTTGTGTTTAACGTCACAGTGAACGACGGCAGTTCGCGGTGACGTTACACCGATAACTGTCCGGTCAGTCTCGCGAGCTGATGAAGCTTCACCATGGGAACGGAGCCGCGGGGACAAAAGGCTCGCGGCTCCACCGACACACAAAACGACCACAACACTCATGAGTCAGTGAGAAAAACGTTTAAGAAGTCGTTTCACACAAACAGAACAGCAGCTACGTCACTAACGGATATATCTGCCTGTCCGGTAACTACAAGAAGTTCACTGTAAATGTTAGTTACGTTAGTTTTAGTTTTAGGTTTAATCTTACCGCGGGAAAAGTTCTCCCCCTCCCTCCGGTCCTCTCCGGTAAAACTTCACGTTTCCTCCATCAAAGAGTCTCTGAGCTCCGGACAGTCCGCCGCTAAACCTCCGACACGAACCGAGAGTAACGGAGCAGGCGGGCACCGACTGACCGACAACCGCCAGCTGAAGCTACGGCTTATGTACGGGGAGAGACTTCCGGTCAGACCTTTCACAATAAAGGGGCAAATAACTGCGCATATTTCTCTGTTGATGATGTTAATAGTAATATTTTTAATTTGATTCACTCTTTGTGTGATTTTGTCATTTTTGTCAAGAACTGATTATTTTGTTATTTAATTAATTGAAATTAATTCTCGTAAGTTTCTCATTCAAACACTTTCTGCATTTTCATATAATTAACACAAAATAAAAGTCCTTTCCATGAATGTAGAGTTGTATCTGTTCCATTCTATGAAATAACAGGAAACTGTGAAACCTGCAAAATAAAGTGTTATTAAACAAAACAGCCTCAGAAAAAAGGTTTGTTATTCCATCATTGATACTAATGAGCTGTTCACTGACACAGCACAACACGCCCTTTTCTTTACTCTGAGTAAATATTACGGCAAGAAACAGACAAATTCAAATCATAAAGGGTTCATTAATTACAAAGGTAAATCCTTCCCAGGTGGCATTTTTAGGGGAAGCTTTTATTTTGAATAAATGTAAGTTTCCGGCCTCACACTGTGACACTTCTGTATCTTGTCGATTGTGTGAAAGTAAGAGCGAATAAATGACGGTGCAGTGTGAAGTGGAGCCGCTGGAGGGCGCTGCCACACAGACAGGAGAATATTACACACAGACTGTCTGTGTGTAATATTCTCAGCTCGTTTTTTACTGTTTTTTTTTAATTGAAAATTATTATTATTATATTATATTAATATTTATATTTTTGAAATTTATTTAGTTTTTTTTTTTTTATGTTTTTGTATTTTTTTGTATTTTTGAATTTTTTTGTATTTTCGATATTTTCTTTGTCACTAAAAACTAAATCCTTCAGTTACTGTCCTTTATTTTTTCAGGTTGGAAACTAAGAACAA